>NW_009202284.1:0-59345 GCF_000690835.1 Fulmarus glacialis
AGCGAGGAAAACACCACCTGTGCTTCCCGTGTGTTTGAACTTGTTGACCAATTTCAACCAAATTGGATGGCAAGACACCAAAATGCCTGCCCAGGCAGAGAAAAAATGGCTTTATTAATGCATTCTCTGACAGACAAGGTGAATTCACACCCAAAGACACCATAACATTTCCACGGGAGAAAACACCCCTCTGTATGTCTCACCAGTGGTGAAAAACCTTTAACTACATCTCATGTCTGACTAGAGACCCAAGCCACACAATTCCAGAGGTAAATCTGCAGAAAATCAAACTTCCAGCTCTAATGCCTGTAGAAATACAGTGAAATGCTGTTTCAGAAAGTGAAGAAGCAGCCCTTTAACTGCCCTGGTGTTACGAAAAAGCAGACACACTCTCCATTGTCAAAAATCTTTTCATGAATGACTAGGAAAAAACATAAGCTTGATTACACTAAAACTAAAAGCTTAATGTTGGAGACTTGCATTGAAATACTAAGATCAATATGAAGAAATGCATTCACAATCAGAAATACATGATTTTGGGGAAATCACCTGGTAGAAAGCATTTGTACTAAGATTCAATCTCACCATTAATGAAGTTAATAGCGAAACGTATTCATTGCTACATACACCAAGTTCCGACTATTCAAATCCTAGGTACCTAGGATCCTACAGTTCTTCTGAGTGCAATTTCGTGTCTTATAGAAGCATTGTTACTTGCAGAATTTACAAACAAAGAAACAATAGCCAAATTCCTTTCTTTTTTGTTCCTTAAAATACCCTGAATAATGCAGGGCCTCCTGGGCTCCCCATGGAAAAACCACACTATAATTAGGGACTAGCGAGGGAAGAAAACTCTGTCAGGTTCCTGTCACAGACATTTCTTTAAATCATTTGCTGTTTGCCACAGAACAATTGTTCTGTGTAAAACACAAACTGCACAGAGGACAGTCAGCATTGCTGCTGGGACTTTGTGTCTCCTCGGCTACATGTTTGGAAAGAACAGAATCAGCTTACTAATACGTTCCTTTTGCTGGAAGATTCCTAATGCTACAGCTTTCACTCCTACCCTATTGCCAAGTTTCCTCGGCCACAACCTCAGCCAAGTACTGGCTCTAATGGGCAAATCAGGATTTTAGCCAGAGTCCCTGCCATGCTGCTTGTCACTTCCATGGGTCGATCAGCAGCAAGCGCAAGCGTAGAGGTGTTTTTTGGCAGTGCAGAGGGGGAAACATCTCTTCTAAGCATCTCTTCCTCCCGCATGTTCAGTAAATGACTGCTGCAGATGTAGCTATGCTCAGTCAGGGGAGGAACTCATCTGTTCAAATCATGCATTCTCTCTACAAAGAGCAGCTTCGTTTGCACAGACTGTCTGCAATGGGAATTCTCCTCTGCAGAGATTTAGCATCCCACTGCAAAACAGGCTATGCAGTTCCCCATTTGTTTTCTCTAAATTATGATAGTTAACAAGAAGAGTACCTTGTTTCTGTGTTCTGATACCTACTGTGCCAACTGTATTAATTCATAAGATTTACCATTCTGTAGAGGTGCCATTCTTTTCCCTTGGGAGCCAAAGTTGGGCTTGGTCTTAGCAGATGTGATTTTGTTTACCTGCCTGAAGCTTCATAGCTTGCTAAGTGTTTGCTTATATCCCCTGCAACCCACTTGGCTTACGATTTCTGAAAAGACAATGAGTTTCAACTGTATTCACCAGCTCTCTTGTACGGAATCTCAAAGACTGCTATAATAGCAAAGGGTTAGGAAAAAATACTGCCTACGCGTTGTTTGTTTACTCTGTGATGTAACAGCACCTTGGTCATTAACTAGACATTAATAGGTCAATGCAGATGAGACACATGAGGAGAATGGACTTAATCCCTGAGCTGTACAATAATGACCTGAACATCTTCTTCATCAATTTTACACCAGCACACCTCTCACCAATGTCGCTCCTAACCTAGCATGGTGAAAGTGCTCAGCAACAAGTCAGAGTGGGATTTCTTGGGAAGGGTAATAGTTCTTCACAAAACCAGAAGTATCTGAGTGCCAGCTACTCCAGTTTTTCTGTTTGTTCATTTCCACACTGGTGAGACCCACAGGTATCCTTCGAAGGCTGGAGCAGTCCCAGAAGCAGAAAACTGGCAGTTGTGGAGCACCTTTTCCTGCCAGTAAGTTAACATTGCCAAGAACTAAGCAGCTGATAATACATGCTTACATGCCAATGGTACACTTCTGCACAGCCCAGTGGTTTCTTTTGGTAGGGGCACTGCTTGAAGTCTTGCTGCCATGATATGGGAACAGGATAGACTTCTCTATCAGCAGACAGCATCCACCTTTCCCTTTGCCTGGAGATGAACTCCTACTGTCACTGACTTCAGTGGAGCACATTTGTCACCATTTACTGACTCATGTGAAGGGAACTAATCTTTTTTCCAGTTAAAAATCAAGTAAGTCAGGAGAACCACTTTGTTTTGTCTGGGTACAAAATGTTTTCCCTGCCAAAGCAACTAAATACACGAATAAATAAATATCTTGAACTTCTACACAAGTCAGTGGTGACCTCCATCTTGATTTTAACTTCATATACGCACTGATGGGGAGAGACAACCTTTATTGCATAATCTTGAAGATTAAGCCTTAGAAGCAACCCCCAAAGCATTCTTACCCATTTTACAAACACAGAAACTGAAACACAGAGAGCTTATATGAATTATCTTACATCACGGAGATTCACCAGAGGACAATACAATCCATCAATCCTAATATTTAGTCACTTTCTGTAACTACTGGACTTGTGTTCTTATTTTAAAATTTACAGTAATCCTCTCTGTGAAGAAGGCATCACCCTGTTTTATAGATGTAGAAATTGAAAGAGAAGCTGAAGTACAAATATTGAAATGTGGGTATCAGCCAATTTCATCCCTATATATACAGCTAAGTAAGTATCTGAATTCCAGAAGTGCTTCAGTTCAGACATTCAAGTTGGAAAATGCTAGTTAAACCAGACAACTTCTGTGTTTGTGGTTTTTAAATACATATAGAAAGAAATGTGTTCTGACCTTCATGGATATGTCCAAAAACATGAAGCCTTGGCTGTATTCGTCTCTGGACTGTGTTCAGCAGCTCAACACACCCTACCCGTTGCATTTTCTTAGGAACCCAGTCTAGAAAACCTTTGGAAAAGAAAGGAAAGCTTTAAGAGAAGACAGGTTATCTGCAAAGCTGTACTGCTATACAGTATTTCTAAGATTTCATGTCTCGTGGCTTTTCATAAGCAGCTCCAGAAGAACTGACATGGAAAAAACAGTGTTTGCCTTGGTAAGTAGAAGAGAAAGGAAGCAAAAATACTTGAGTAAAACCATAAAAGCTCATCCGAAGAAAAAGGACCATGAGAACTCTTGCCAGTGGTTTTTCAAGGAAAAAAAAAAATCACTGCAATTAAAGCTTTTTTGCACTGCTCTTAATGGGAAAACTCAATGCTTTATCCATTCTTCTTCCTTTAAGAGAGTGAGGTGTCAAGAGCAGTATGTCCAAAGTGAGTCTCTGAAGAATCTAAATCAACATTTAGCTATTTAAATCTAGTCCTGGGATCTAGTTTTTAAAATTGAACATTTTAGCTGATGTAATGGAATCTATGTTGCTAAAAATAGAACTATACTGTTATCACATTGAATTTTGCAGTAGTGGATCAGGTGAGGAACCCACAGCATGCTAAAAACAACATCCTCAAGTAAAACTGGTTTAAGCGTGTCATGACACAGCAAGCCCCACTAGCCTATATCTATAGGCCTCAGATAGGAAGAGAAACTCAGCCCTTCTGCAGTAGATTTTAAGTGCTACATTTACTTGCATGAAGTTTGTATAAAAATGCATTTTTTATGAATACAGACAAAGATGTACACCAAATTGCTTATATGTCTAAAAACATACTGCAGGGGGATGCTTACTGCCAACTGAAGTCTCGTGTTTCCTTCAAAATACTAGTATAAGAAGAATGTTGTTGTATTAGAAGGTTTGCAATAACCAATCTTGTTTTTCTTCTATTGTTCTGTCCTTTTCATCAGGCTCAAATTTGGAAACCTAAAAGATACAATCATTCTGTTTTTCTTTATTTGTTCTGGTACTTTCCCTGTCATAGCTTTGTATCTCTGACTTAGATTGCTGCAATAGAGTGAATATATTGTGCCTTTGAGAAAATGGTAGTCAGCCAGAGAGGTATAGAGACTGGACCTAGTTTTCATATGCTTACTTTTGAGGTCTGCTCAAGCATGGCTAAATAGCAGCTAACCAACTGGCTTGAAAGACCAGAACTGTGGTATTCAAGCTCTTAGAAAAGCTCTCAGTTTTGCTAGAGCTTCAGGGTAGGTTCACACATTGAGAAAGACCTCTTTAGATGCCAGTGCTTGAAAACTGGGCTCAGTATACTGTGGGGTTTTATGAAAATGGTAAAAATTTGCCCTCGTATCACCGTTACTCAGAGAGCTAAGTCCAATTTTCCGAAATGAGTTGGGAATACAGCACCCTAAGTGTCAAAAAGAGGAAGTTCTGATAATGGTCATAGACTCCTAATTCATTCAGACGCCTCTGAAGTCACTGCTTGGCTCCTGTCGGGAGGAGGTACAAAGGCAAAGCCCCGCTGAATTACAGACAGAGCAGGGCACTGCTCAATTCTGGTAGCTGATTTTACTAGTCATTCTTGGTATCCAATGCAGGTCAAAATTCACTGTAGGGCATAAAAAGTATTAAAGATGTCAAACTGCAGCCAGCAACTCTTCTGGAATCCAGTCATGCTTTTGTCACAGCAAACGTCTTGTAACCATAGGTTTTGTTACTTCAATGATTTGAAACAGTTAATTGTCAAAATGTCTGTGGTGAACATAAAGCCAAAAGTATTTCCACTTCAAAAACTTCACAAACAATAATCCATAAAATTAACTTCTCCATTAAATTAAGCATTATTTATGTTGAACATGTTTTTGTTTACATGCATTATCACCCTTCTGAAGCTTTCCCATATGTTTGCAGCTTATTATGTACACCTGACTACACAAACTAAGAATAATTGATTACACCTAGCTAACAATTAGAGTTCATCTTAGGGGTTTTTTAATGTTTGGTTACTTGAAACAGGTTTCTGCAGCTGTCAGGGAAGTATAAATCTTTGTCACAGACAATCAAGCAGACAGCTACAAATGAAGTCTTAAAGGTGAAATTAAATTAAAAACAAAGAAAGAAAAGAACAGTGAACTTTTTGAAGATAAATAAAAGAATCACAAATGCAGATCTTTAGGAATCAGGAAAAAGACTTTAAAGTTATACTATACATAAAAGTAACAAAAATATGCTGATGTAGAAATGAGCATTAGCACTGATCCTATAATCATGAATACAATATTTCATAAGCTATGAAATATATGTCATATCTTTATTAATAATAAACAGGTTACTAATAAAATGGTCAGTAAAAGCTGCTTTAACCTTTGTTTTCTCATCCTGTGTGAACCTCCTGTGTATCCCTGCCCTGGTTTCATCCCAAAGCACTACTCTAAAACAGAAAAAAAAAATTACTCAGATTTTTGTTATGTACCTAACTGAGTTAGAAACACAAAGTCCGTTAACTCTTAATGGTGCTTCTGCATCTAAATCATGCAGGCAATTTTAAATCTATCTAATAATGTAGTATTAATTAGTTTAGGAGGATGCGCACTCTTTTGAAGTGGGAGAATGAGAAAGCAGCACAGAAAATTGATGATGGACAGAATTTAGGCAGCCATGCTGGAGAAAAAAGAGGAATTTGCAAGAGCACTGATTGCTATTTATGATCATTAGGAACAGCTCTAGTGATGCTATCCAAGATCAGAACAACAGTAATCAGCTTTCTGGTTAAAATAATTGCCTGGGAGGGTCAAGGAGGATCCTGTCTCCCAAAATGTCTGTGGACACAGATACACAATAAGGAGGTTCTGTAAGTTAGGCAGAGTGCTCATTTCTTTTGAAGCGTCATATATTTGTTGCCATGGGTGTCAGGGAGACCAACAGCTGATGCCCTCAGGCAGAGGGTTCTGTGCCTGAGCCATCTATTAATGCATCAATAAGACAAAAAAACGGGACCTTTTAAAAAAGAAAATCCTTGGAGAACGGGAAGCTTAAGAATTCAAAAAAAAAGAGAACAAATACTGAGACATGGAGATGGGGGGAATTCAAGTTACCCCACTACAGTCAATGGAGATGGGCGGCTCTTCCTCAGAATTACTACAATTATTAAATCGCTTTTAAATTACTAAATTTACTATTAAATTTATTATCAAAGCATGTCTGTTGAGTGCCAGCTCTGCAGTGCTCTCTAGAGGTTCTCCTCCCTCTGCTGATCCCAGAGGCTGCCTGGAGAGGCCAAGTGGCTAAATTAGCAAGGTGGCTGAAGCTGGGTGGTGCAAACCCCTCTCTCCACCTTCCAACACTGGATTTCAAGTGCTAGATACAGGGATATTCTTCGGATTAGCTGAAGGCTGGATTTCTTTACAGCTGATCAGCTGGTTTTAAAAATGGCTTTAAAAGTGCTGAAAAAGCTTCTGAAAAAGTTTTAAATATGACTTATAAAAAAAACTGTATCAAAGACCCAACATCATGCCTTGGACCCTAATAGCGATTATCCCCAGTACTAACCATTTGGAGCTGATATCTCAAGATCTAAACAATTAATTTCTGCCATCCACTTTTATGATAAGGACCATATTAAAATCAGTCCAAGGCATGGCATGAGACTCCACTTAGGTGAAGTATCAAAACACACACCCTTACTGTGAGAAACTGTGCTCACAAAGAAGCCCTTTCCCCCAGGATTAGTGAGCAGTGGAATGCAAACATGTCTTTCTAAAGAAAACACAAACCCTTTAGACACTTTCTCCTCCAAGCTCTGAAAGAAGAGAAGAAAGGGTGGAAGACAAGAGGGTTTTAGCTTCAGGAAATTGGGGAATCTAAAGGTTTAAAGAAACCAACTGCCTTCATTTCACACAAAGCACTCCTCCGCAGTAAGACCCAGTAGAACACTTAAGTACATGCTTCACTTTCGTGTCCATTTATTAAATTAGTGAGAGTTAAACGCATAGTTGCATTAAATATAGCTTCCTGTATGTTAAATACATTGAAAAACATGTTAAAAGCCTTAAGCCTTACTGGACAAGTTTCTGTGATTACATTATTTCCATAACAGAGATAATTTCACTATTATCTAGGAATACAAGAAATCTCTCCTGGCTTTTGTATCACCTGTATTAATATTTGTAAAACACATGCAAAACTACTTCTTGTTGGTCTGTTAGTATTGTCAGATTGTATTAAAGATAGGCAATTCACCCATGCTGTCCAAAGAACAGGCAAACAATGGCAGCATTTAGGTTTGTGAGGCAGAAGATGCACCAAGTCAGCATGATGAGGAAAAACACAGACTCTGGGTACTTGTTGGTGGGGGAATGCTACTGCAAGTGAGGGAGAGAGACAGTGCTAAAAAAAATAAGATCCCAATCCCGCATTTCTCTTCAAGCAGGCTCCATGCTTTAAATCTACTAATTTCACCAGTGGCAGAGTGGACAGATGCACAGGAAAACTAGACCTTGCTTATTGATAAAGCTCATTAAGGCTTTATGTGTTAAGGCTTTATTTTTTAAGCCATTATTTAATTCCCTACCATTGAGCATAGGTAATCATGAAACATAAACTTGAGCTGAAGTCCTGGTGCTGCTGAAATCAGTACAGATGTTACTTTTGACTTTTGTAAGTCAGGATTGCACTCTTTGTTTAAGGAGAGCCATCAGTTACTGTATAGTCATCTGAAACACACAGCTAAGAGCACTAGTATTTTCTTACCGAGAGGTGGTCCATGTGTTATAAGAATATCTATTCCATCTGGAATAAGGTTCCATTTCTCTAATAGTGCTTGGCCTCGTGGAAGATTAAAGCCCCAGCCATAAAACCAAGGTTGCCTGCCAAGAGAGGAGGAGAATGTCTTCAGTGCTACTTCCATGTACTGGTTATCTAATTAAAATACGGAGATTGACTCTCTACTAGCAGGGAATTTGGAGACACAAATAGCATTCATTTTCTTCTTTGTGTGCACAGTAAAACCCTCTTTCCATACAACCAGTGTTATTTAACTTGTGTGGCAAATCAGTGCAGTCCTTACCACTTTCAGCAGGCAGCATACAGTAGAATATTCACAGTATTCCTCTAACTAGGTGAAAAATAACTCTTACAAGACCTGGATACCAAGATCTCCATGTGTGGATTAGCATGCTGGACTCCCACAGCATCTAGAACACCTGTCTCAGACACCTAGGTGTGGATATATGTTTCACATTGGCTCCCATCACGTTTGGCCTTTAGCCTATGACAGGCTGCGCAAGGACAGACCCTGGCACAATGACAGATCCCGCTCCAAAGCTGGAGACCTCATCTATGCTGTTTTGTTTCCCTAATTGGAAGCATCCCATCAGAACAAGAATACTGCTTCTTTTCTTACATAGAATTTTCTTCTGTCCTCTAATGTGTTGACTTGCTTTTAAGTAGGACTTTCCATATTCAGGATTTCTTATCAGACGGGTATTTACATTTTTTAAAACATATTTATGCAGCAGCTCATCATGGAACAGTGGGACTGTAACACTGCCAGTCAGAACACAATTTATCCGTATCTTGCTATCCCATTGATTAAAAAAAAATGTATTTCACAGCAATTATATCACAGTGGTAAATTATGCCTTGCTGACTATGCTCTAATTCTAGCTCATAAAATTGAGGGGTTAGTTTTAGGCTGGAATTTTTTTGTAATTTTTTGACTGATGTGTTCTGGCCATATCCGTATTTGGAGAACAACAAATAGGCTGCTGTGATTTAATAAGGTTTATGATAATTGCAGCATTAGTGTTTATAAATACATACACATCAACCAGAGTTCCCTTTGAGATGTTACTTTGTTGAGGAAAGCTTTACACTCTCTCACTGCATCAAAAGACAGAAAGAATTCTTTCAAACAAATTCTCTGAACTCCACTTTATATCATGTATGGCAAAGACAAAAAAAAAAATGCCCATAAAGCTATTATTCATCCTCTTCCATTACTGATACTTGACTAACATTTAAAAAATTAGCACATCTGCAATCTTCATGATGATGTATTTCCCACTTTTCCTTTCGGAATGCTGTACAGCACATGTCTATTGAAAACAGCTTAAGAAATAGAGCTTGCTAAAACATAAAGGGATGTGGCTTACTGGAGGGAAGAAAAGAAAATTCTGCTACAAGGAAAGGAAGAAAGGAGCTTTGCAGAATGTTTCCTGCCTTTCTTCCACAGATAAAAAAAGCCTCAACTTTTCTAGACAGATGACTGAAAGGCTTTCTGTGTCCACGGCTAAGAGCTCATTTCCTAGCTCTTCATCACATAGCACCCTGGATAACAAGGGTCTGGATAAACAGGTGTCCCAGGGGGGAAAGAAAAAAAAAGGTGAAACGGTGTACATCTGCCACTGGGACGAGAAATACATCCCAGCCTCCAGAAGCTGTGATGAGGGAGGTGAAGAAGGTGTGTGAAGAAGAGATGCTAATAGCAGTAGCAATGAAGCGGAAACTTTGTTCTGAGTCACGTTGCTCAGACCAGGGCAGCTGGCTGAGAAAAAGATATATCCATATATCAGGGATATGAAATCACACTTTTCTGGTTACCTGTTCATCTCCTAGTAGCCTTTCCTCATAGGAGGAATAGCACCTGGCTCACAGGTACATGACTTCTCACCTTCCTACTGCTGGGGTGGTAACTCATGGTCTAGTTACCGGCTTGTTTTCCAGTAAGCTACCAGCGATGTTCCTGTATAACACTGTCATGCAGAACCAAACCACAGTCTGTGGAGTCTGATCAGCCTGTCTTTTATGTTCAGTTCACCATTGACAGAATGGGAGTATTTTTATCTCACAGGAAAAAAAAACTGAAGTCTGCGACGTGCTCGGATATTACAGAAGTAGGAGGCTTTATAGAGGTTAGGCTTTTTCTAAACTCTCCATCCGTCCCTGTCTTGGGATTGTGTTCTACACCTTACATGCCAAGTATCTTTCTTCACCACGATGAAAATATTCAACTGTTTGGCAAACTGTCTTTAGGCCCAGAACAAGTTTTCCAGGAGCAAAATCTCACTGACAGAAAATATTTGCAAGGGCAAATGGGAGGCAAACGAAGTGTAGGCATAGTAAATCATGCTTTTAAAGCCACTGACGGCTTCAATGAATACGGGCCCTGCTGCCACCCGTCGCTCGCCCCGGTGCTGCTGGGCATGGACAGGACTGTCCCCATGTCCCCGGAGGGAAGGGAGACGAGGCGCCATCCTGCATCCCGCAGGTGTGCCAAACACAGCAGAATGGGCCGTGGTCACTGCGAAAGAAACCAAGGGGAAAGATCAATATTTGCGAAAGGTCAAAAATATATGAAATAATTATTTTAAGGATACAGTGAAGTATTTACAAAGAGAAATAATCGCGACTGTCACAGCTCTTGCCAGAAGTCAGCTTAATCCGGCTGAAGTCCGAATGACCACGAATGGCATAGGCAGCTGTGAGAGTCTCCGCCTGCCCTTTCTACTAGGGCTAGCCTGTACATGGCCACTTTTTAAAAAGCCCATTTCCCCTTATGAATAGGCATGATCTGCTTATTAAGACAAGAAGCACTTTCCCCCATCCCTCCCTCTCTTTGTGGTGACTGCAGCGTGTAGCTGCCTGAGCGCAGGGCTGGTAAGTTATGCATGCTGGAGCTGTTCTTTTGTGAAGGGGAGATGTTACAACTTGTGTGATTTGCCATTATGCTGTCTTTTGTGACAATCCCAAGATCGAAAGAAACGTCTGGAGTACTTCTGACAAAAAAAATTTGAAGTCCAAGAAAGGATTCAGCGGAGGATGTTGGTGTGCTTTACGTTTGAGAGAAGAAAGACAAATCATACACTTCAGTGCCCCCACCCCCAAAGCAAAACCATCTTTATACGCACACGGGGATTTTATAAATTCCCAAGTCCCTTCTTCTGAAAATTTATTGCAAAACAGCCATCAAAGTTTCTGAGTAGGGAAAAAAAATCTTCTCTAATACCCACTAACAAGTCTGTGATCTGGATATCGTCCAAAGACAACTTTGTCTAAAATTTCCATTTACAACGGAATCCGAAAGCAAAGTTTAAGTCTTCATATCAAGCACCAAATTTCTGGATCCCCAGTTACTGCTTGCTAAGGAAAAGTGTAATTTTTTTATAAATTACTTTTCAATAATATTTTACATTTTACAAAAAAAATACTGTCATGTATGTTCTGTTAAGAGAAAAATCTGCTGTTCTCAAAAAAACCCCACGAAAAATGTATTTGGCAATTAAAGACATACATCATGAATGTATTTCACCTCTGAAGTGAAGCCCTCGTGTAGAAATGTACTTTGACTTAGGTCTTATCTTCTTAAAGCAAACAGTTGAGTCTCTCCACATACTACTGAAATTCAACTGTATTATTATTATGATAAGAATAATGATTGTCTACATATAAGACTCTAGGGGGAAAATATATTGGAAGTGAATTTGCTTACAGCACAATTAACCTTATGTTAAAAACACATGAACAAGTTTTGCAGGTCAAATAATCCACCACACAAAAAAGGCTGAATTATCAGAATTTGTGCTAGCAATCGGATGTTGCTTTATGTACTGAATTTCTATCTTTCTGTTCTAAAGTAACCATTGGAATAATTTTCTTACAGAATGATAGTTGCTATGACAACCATAGCAAATTTTCCTTTTCTGAAACAGATGTCTCATTTAGTTGAAAATTAGAATGTGAAAAACCCATGGGAAAAATTAATTCAAACTTTAACAGAACACTGACTACAATGTAATCTCTTATAGGTTAACCCCTTAACATCTTTCTGCACTCTTATACTAACCTTCTCATAAATTCTAATTAAACCAATTTAACCTCCTAGGAATGACCTTCTTAGCTATCATTAGCGCTTTAGTTGTCTTTGAAAGGAGCATTTCTGTTACACTAATAACAGAAAAAAGTCATACTAAAAAAAAAGTGGTCAAACATATTACTGCCTTAATTATATATTAATAATTTTTCTTCTTTTATTCATCTACTACTGGAAAGAGCTACCATGTAGCCCAAGAATTCTTTTGTCATTTAAATGGGGCATAACTTAAGTTTTACATGTGATTTACTGTAAAGGGCGGTGATGCACCACACAGATTTGACCTGTAGTTTACGTGAAAATTGAAGGTTTTCAATTTTCAAACCACTCAAACCCATCTCAATCTGCTCAGCAGACATACAAAAAGGGGACTCAAAAAAGGATACTTGACTGGGGAAAACTATCAATGTGCATGGAATTTCTATTACAAGCAACGAGAGAGTGAAATCTGATTCTCCATTATGTTGATTCAATTTAGACGTTTTAACTTAAAAGAACGGACTCCTCCATCTCTGTACACTTACCAGCTCCAGAGGACCCTCCACAGTAGTTGGTCATGAGCTACAGATGAACATGGCAGGCAGCCAGCAGGCAGTCAAATATTCCCACCACAGCACTGCCTGTAGTGCTTGTGGGGTGTCAGCTACCACAAGAACTTCAGGACTGCAAGATTTACTGCATCAGCTGCCTCTAGGTTGTCCAGTTGAATAAGACAAATCCTGCCACCAGCAGGCACGCAATTACTCTCTTTGATTTCAAGGGAAAACTCCCTTGCATAGTCCAGTATACACAGCAAGCTATGGGTGGGAGCTGACTGAATAGCCATTAGCGTATCAAAGGGACTGGTGGGCAGCATCTTGCAAACACTTTAGTAGCAAAAAATACAGAACTAAAACACAATGTGCAGATCATTGTACCTCCTCATTTCTATAAAGTTTCCTACAGAAATCTTTTTTGCATCTGAAAGGCAAGTTCTCTCATTACAATTCCTTTGCTCACAAAATAAAGTTCAAAGGTTCACAAACACATGTAACTTGCTCCAGTCTTTCCTCCACAACAGTTGTCATTTTTCTCCTACTGGAAAATAAACAGATATTGGCCCGTGACAGTAAAGAAGCTCAGTGGGAGAAGAATGGACCAAATCAGTCTTCTCATTCCAGCTCTCCTTCCTGACAATTGCAGAGCTGCACGTATTCAATATTTATAAGATTGGACTACACATGCTGAAAGTCATACTGGTAAAAGTGACCGGTCAAGGGCCACAGAGCACCAAACAGCAGTTAGATTCAACAGTGGCAATCACAGGCAAAACTCCAACACATCCTGATTCCCAGCCCAAGAAATCTCACTGTTGGACATTTAAGTCTAATTTTTCCTGGTCTTGATTTAATCTCACTATTATAACTAGCTACAGACCTGTGAACATGGGTATACAGTACTATATACACTGTATACCTTCCTTGTCTGCCTGGTGTTCACATCCTTCAGATGTTCATATTTTTACGTTTCCCCATCACTGCTTTAGCCGAATTTACCCAATCTCTGTAACTGCCTTTTTAGCCTTTCCTCAGTAAGTAACTACCCAGTTCACTGAATATTTCTACTGCTTTTTACTCAACTTTGTCTCCAAGTAAGGATTCATAAAAGTTCACCTTTTTTTTGTGGTCTATTGGCGTGTTTCTACATCTAAAGCAGTTGCAAAATAATACTCATCTTTCTGTCTTTTCTTCCTCTCATTCAAGAGGACCATCCAAAGCAGGCAGGAAACTAGCTATTAGACCATTAGTGCCAAGGAGGACTGGCAGGGTGCTGTTTATTCATAGGCTTTGAAATACCATTCCAGCATCTTGGCATCTGAGCATTTTAACAGCATAACTGAGATTTAAAGAAAACTGGGTTTCAGAAGTTTTGAAGAGTATGAGGAGACTTATATTATGACTAACTTCCATGTGAGAGAGACAAGGGTAGTATGATTTTAGAGAAGAGGTACGAAAGCAGTGTACAAAAACAATTAAATTACGCAAAAAAGAAACTTAGATTCGCTCATTCATAATATTGGAACCAGGGCTTTTTTAATGAAAGCTAAGGTGTTATACTTAAAACTAATGATGGTTAATCTCATATAAGATTATCCCCTGGAACACATGGCCACAAAGTACAGCTCAGCAGGTGGAAAGGAGAAAGCAGAAGGGAGGGGAATGTAGGTGCTAAGACACTAGATAGCTTGCACAACGTTACTTTGGGAGGCTGTAGAGAGCAGTAAGTTGAACTCAGATCCTCTATCAGTCTGCTGGCCACAACAGACATTTCTTCCATGGGGAAGTTTGCCGTGTTCTTGGTTTTTTACCTTACTTACTTTGCATCCAAGGTTGTCATTCTTGAAACTGAATCAAATTATTGTTTTCACAAAAGGAAAGGAAGGTTAAAATCAGAACATGGCCCTTTGTCAATAATTATTTCTTTTGCAATTTGAGTTACACATGAAATCATTCATCTTTTGTTTAGTAATGGATTTCGTACATCTCTGACTGGAAAGAAGAAAGAATGAGCTGCGACTAAAAGCAACTGATCATTTCTAAACATTAATCTGTTATAAAACAATGAAAAATAAAATTAAATCTACCTTATCTTCATAATAAGAAAACAGAAGATAACAGGTAAGGAGAAAAATTAATGAAAGACTGAATTTAAAACATGCCAACACCAAATGCAAATAGTTTATTCCATTCTGCTCGGAGCCAAATGATAATATCCCATCTGATTTTTTTTTTAAATAATAAAATAAACCCAACAAACAAACTAAAAAGCTAATTTGGAATAATTAGCCAAGAGATTCAGTGCTGAGGGTACAGATGTAGAACTGTACAGACTTTCAGTATGGTCTTACGGGCTTAATGCAGGGCTAAGGTGTCAAGCTCCTGATGTCTCAGAGTCTGTTCCCTCAGTCTCTCTGATCCTCAGTATGTAAAAACATAGGTACAGCCAGGTTATGCAGACTGTACTTCAGACACTGATAGCCCATAGTCACAGAGAGAAGGGTTAAGAGAGAGGAGAAGTTAACAAGCCTCTCTGTCCACAGTACAGTCACCATCTCATTTTAAATTTAAAACTTGCCATGAATGGGCCAATCAGTAAGGAAAAATAATTTGAGCTCCATCTATGCATGGCATCTTTACAGTTTTTCACTATCAAATGACCAGACAGCTAAAGAAAAATAATGTTCTTCCACACATCCAGCTAGTTAGTGTTTACTGTAGTCCTCTAAGACTTTGCAGAAGTTTGCTAACTGAGGAGGTAGAATATCCCTTCAAATGGAGATGCTATACTTGTGGGTTTTTTTACGATGCAGCTCCTGGAGGGACTCTCCTAGATGAAACATGACTAAAATACGTAGGATGTGTAATAGGTGCACTGAGAATCGATAAAAAAGGCCCTCACTGTAGCCACTTCTCAGTTTAGTAACTCACCAGGTTTACATTCTTTTCTCAAAATACCAGGAGTAATTAGGCCATATGGACTAACTGTCTGCCAGTTCTTTTCTTTTTTTCCTTCTTTTTTGTTTCTTTTTACCTTCTTTTCCTTAGAAAATTCAAAGCCATTTTGATTTAAACAAGCATAAAAATGCTTCCAAAACGAATAAATTAATACACCACGTGTGCATATATGCATAAAGTGTATTATTTTTAACATTTTCAATTTAGCAACAGATGAACTTACCTCTTGTTTAAAAAAGCATATACTGATACTTCATATGCTATGTTTCTACCTGAAATGAACAACATCCAAGCAATCCTAAATTCTGAATTCATGTTTTCCTGCACTCCTAAATTCACCCCACAGTACAGTGGTGGAAACCAACCGCTGCAATATAACTTTGTATACCAAAAGGTACAGCTTTACCACCTGGATGCTCATGCAGCTAGCTAGGAATTCTGAGATAACTTTAAAAAAAATCTTACACTTATCTGATGTAAATTACGTGATTAGAAATATTTGACACACACAGGTGCAGCCCTCTGTTTTAATATTGGTTCCAATTTATTCTAATTTCTTACTGGGGAAGAAAATCCTCATATTAATTCATATTAAACAATCCTAATTTATTAAATAAAATTAACTTACGAACAACAAATCCAAAGGAAGTGTTCTGATGTTAACCAGCTTCACAACAAGTGGTAAATTACTTTTCCCCTTAAAATCTGGTCAGGGAAAAGAGAAAGAACTCAGATAACTATGTAACAATTAGTTCCTGTGATGGTGGCTCTATTTACAGTTCTTCACATCATAGGGCACAATTTAAAGTCACCATCTACCTCTTGATGTAGTAACGCATCTACTGTGTAAAAACCTAGGGAAAATGCATACATACAAGCTACCATGAAGTAGGGAGGCTGATTCTTACCAGGTGTAAACAGCTCAAAAGCCAGTGGAGCTCTGCCAATTTACTCCAGCTGAGAATCAGCTCCATCTAGATCCGCTCCAAACTAGTTAGCTATTTGTGTTTCTCTTGGAATATTGCCAAAGGGCTCATTGCAGTACCCAACTGTGTTTACATCTTTGAAACATCCTGAAATTGCTGCTGTCTGAGACTACAGCCCAGACTACAGATAGAGCTGGTAGTCCTTTTGTTCAAGAAAAAATGGGGAAAAAAGCACCAAAACAACAAAAAAAGCACTTTAAACTTCAAAATCAGCTCTGTCTCATAAAATTAAACTTTCAAGCAAATGTGAAAAATAAAGAGAAAACTGCTGTGGGGAATTGCAATTTCACTCTTGTGGTTTATGAACTGCAGGAAAGTAAAGCCAATTCCCTGTAGTGAGATTACAGGTCTCCTCTTCTATAGGTCTTAAATTAAAAACCAGCTGAATCCAAAGTGAGCTAGTTTACTGGATCAGAAGATTCAATTATTTCTACTAAGTAACTGAATGTGAACTACTTCCTTTTAATAATATACAACTAATAATTACTGCCCAAGAAAGGACTTTTTTCTACCAAGCTAATTAAACTAAAGCAATGTATTTTTCTACTCCTCTCAAATTTAACTAAAGCTAGAAACATTTGCAACAAAACAAGCAAATGCAAATCTCCACTCACACACAGAACTATAAAGTCACACAATGTGTCCAGACATTACAAGAAACAGGACTTGCCCAAAAATTTTTCGTGAAATCAACGTAACTTCTGGTCTATATTCAGCATATATGCACACATAGGCAGTGTAATGTCCTGCATACTTGTACAGGCAGTGGAGGAACACAACTGCGAAGTGGATGCAAAGCATCTTTGGCTTCAGTAACTGATTAAGCTCACTCTGCAAGAGGTCACTGTGAAATGTGTTAGAGAATTGATCCATATCCCTAATATGCAAACATGTACAAGTAAGCAGCATGCAAAGGTGTTTCACTTACTGGTTTTCCTCTACTGTGACTATTCTAGGATTGAACTGTTCCAGACTCCTCAGCCCTGGGCAACGTTGGGAAGAAATTTTATTTGAGAGAAATCATTTTCCGGAAAGTTTGTTAACAAGAAAAGAAAAAAGGGATATTCTAAACTGCTGTGACTTTAAAAAAATCCTGTGGGAAATGGAAAAAAAAAAATTTCTCAGGAGCACGTAATAACTAGAATTTATCACATTGGTCTGACTTTGACAATATTTATGTGCTACAATAGGTGTAGTTCAGTTTACATTTTCATTTGCTCACATACCTATTGCAGAGTTTAATTAGTTAATACCAACTATGTTCCTTTAACATGCTACAGAAAATTCACTTGGAGTCTGAGAAATTTTTATTTTGTTCTATACACATTTTTTTCAGCTATGTTAATAATTCTTGCTAATTCATTTCAGTCACTTAATTTGTACTGCAGTGTTCATTAAAAAGACCTCTCCTGAATTCAGTGATTGCTCACATGAGCAATAGCATCTGTATACCTAGTGTCTACTGAATGAGACTCACATTTCCAGTATTTCCAAGTCATGTAAAAAAAACCGCTTTCCAAGATGTGTTTATCACATGAAATGCACCAATTTTAGTAAAGTGCCATTAGTAAAAAAAAAGAAAAAATGAGGAGAAAAACGATCCAGTGATCTGTTTCTGATGTTAAAACAACCAGAATGCACTCTTAAGTCTCACTTTCTGCCACTGGAAAACCTTTCACACTTCAGGAGTTCAGTATCTTACATTTCTCCCCAACATCTTCCCTGAACAGCTGAATTTAATAGATCAAAATCATTTTGCAGGAAAAACCATTCTTGTGATCTTCCATATGCTGCAAACTAAACTACAGTGTATTGTGACTTTAAGTGTTTTTAGAAGCAGCGCCTTCCAAAATGGAAAATAGTTTCTGATAAGTATGGAAGAAGAAATAAAAATATCACTCCAGCATTCTATTAAACTACAATTAAACCTGTATATATCTGTCTCAGACTGTTAATTAATATATTTTAACAGGATGATGAATTTTGCTTTCTCTCTTCTAAACACGTTGCTATTTCTTACACATGTGTCTCACCTTATCTACCTTTTACTGAATGCCTGAAATAAAACCATTCTAACCATAGTAATGCAGCCACATCAAGTACGCTTAGATGCCAACCTCCTCCCCAAACTTCTGAAACTTGAGATGCCTCAATTCTAAATAACGAGTGGAGTCTATTATTCCCACTCATGATTTTCATTTTCTTCAAGAACTATGTCAGTCTACCTAAATTACTCACTTACATTGCCTACCTCAAAGTCACTAATTAAAAAAGCTCCAAATAGTTCCCAACTTCAAAAATCAGAGAACATCTATGATTTTAAAAACGTATTTCTGAGCAACCAAAACCCAGCACTATGTCCACATCCACCATTTCCACATCCATCCATACAAAACTGTAGCACTGACAGAGCTAGCCATGAAAAAAAGCCACCTGCTCAAAAATCTACTTAATCTGAGGTTTGCAAGAATTTGAGAGTGGTATTTTAGTACAGAAGCAATTTACTACAAATAGTTATTTGTATTTTTATTTTTTGACCAAGTGAGGGTGCAGAAAGAAGAGAACATAGGAAGATCTGCTATTTTACTTAGAAAAACTTCTAGTATGGTTTTGTCCAATAACACAAAATTTTGAGTCCCTATATATTTTAGCCACATGCAAAGTACTGAATATTTTTTTTGCAGATTTGAAAGGGGGCATAAGAACTAAGAATCCGAGTGGTCGCTTTGAGGTAGAAGTTACTATTTTCTGTAAATTTTACAGGGAACAAAACCTGCAGTGTAACATCTTGCACTGCTGCTGCTGCTGCTGCTCTATCTGGAAGCCACAATCCCAACTTGGGAGGTATGTCTCGTTAAATGAAGTCAATATTTTATTTTAATACAGTTTCATTTTAATTGATGTTCACCTCAATGACTATAAAGATTTGTACAAGGTCTGGGAAAGTAAACATCACATGATTCATCACTGGCAAAATGAAAACGTGTCCCTCTGATGAAATGAATCTATAAATCTTTGCTACATTATTTTACTGATGGAAACTGAATTCAGTGAGGAATGAAAGAGATTATTATAGCTGTTCTTGAAAAGATGGAGAGGAAGGCACTGAAACGGAGACCTAGGGTATGGGTGGCCTGGAGTCTGTGTGGAACAAAAATAAGTCTGCCTCATTTTGCCCTTTGCATGCTCTTTGAAACTACCCCAGTTACACACGGAAGTTACCAGTCCTTCTATCCAAAGCGTGCACGTGCGTGCGCACGCACACACACAAAGAGAGAGAACATTTGAGAAGTATAACAAAGTCACCTACTTTGTGATGAAAAAATAAATCAGACAAGAAAATAACAAATCAGATGAGAGTTACACACCTATAGCTAAGCACTACTGATCACACTGGACTATACAGCTTGAGCAAAGACACTCAGCTGCGTACTGGAATAGTACAGATAGCTGCAGTGCACCAAGAAAAGGGCCAACAGCTTGGAACAAATTTCCAGCCCTCACACCAAAGTGGGATGATGATTTGGAGAATAAGCCCCCTATAAAGGTTGCTTTGGGCTGAGCTGGTGGCTGATACTCACTTATGCAACCTACAGGTTTATGTCATTTACACTGGAAGGAATTCAGCCATCTTCTGTGACATAGCCAGAACTCACTGAATGGCCCTGACCCAGAATGCTAAGCTCAGTAAAAACAATACTTGAACAGAAAAAAACACCACTCCCTACATACACGCACCTAACTTGCTTCACTCAGTTCCCATTATCTGAAGAACAATGTTGTACGAGAGCAGCTGGCCCATGCGTAAACATGTGGGGGCCACATCTAATCAACGTTCCATTGGAGAGAAGCTACAAAAACCCAGGAGTCCAGCCCCGGTGTCTGTCACTTCAGGACAAATGGTCACAAACGTCTTTCTAGGCTGGTATTAATCTTTGCTCTCCCATTTTCCCTTACTGGGAAATGAAAGTTTCTGAAGTTCCAGATGGCCTATAACAAAAGAAGGAAGGAGGAAATGAGAATACAGAGGCACTAGAAAAAACTGTAATTCTGCAAAAAGAAAAATAAGGTTCTGTTTCACAGGAATAGATACCTCCAGACAATCAAAGCCAAGCAAAAATCCACTCTCTGGATAATGAGTCTGGAGGCAATCTCATCCTAAAGGGCTTCTTTAAGCTATCCAGGCCAACGTGTCATTTAGAATAATGAAATTGTCGTATGTTTGGCAAGAGATCTTTGATTGTCCCTTCCTTTCCCACATTGTGGAAAATGAAAAAAAGCGCTGAAAGAGATAATATGCTCTCCTGCCACCTTGTATGCCTGTTTGAAAGCCCGAGGACCAAATTTCCTCTTGCAGTTGTGTACAGCTGCTTAGAAGCATTATGGAAATTCAGTGGCTAGAAAGAAGGTATTTTCCTTCTGCCACTTGCATTTCTCTCGCTATGTCAAGTGAAATGTGTACTCCTACCCTGCCATTAATGTCAATAATCTACCTTTTAAAAGAAAATGCCACTGGAACTCCTGCCATTTTCCACAAGATCAGAGCATACATACAGAATACCTGTTCTTCTGCAGATGCACATGTTTTCTATAAGTTTGAGGCAGGGGTGCAATATTAGGCATTGGGGGAACAGCCAGTATAATCTTTGCCAGACACAAACAGCTTCTGATTATTGATCAGGGGTCAATTCATTAGTCTTCAGGTCTTATCATTAGTTATTGCATGCAACAGGAGAACAGGGAGCCAAGTTACTTACTCACTGAGTTGTAAAAAAATCAATGGAAAAAACACGTAGTAGGGCAGAGTCCATTACTGGAACCTTGTGCAGCAGAGAAGCAGATGTAGCAACACTCAGGATCATATGTGCAAGTACGAACCTCAGAGAGGCGTTCTCACGTTGATACAAAAATGCACGTGCACCTTTATAGGCATTTATTTTTACACGGCAATTCTGAATTAATGACTATAAAAGGAATAATATATAGTTGACTCATTCAGCAAGCACAGCAGATCTTGTGCACTGAATGCATCAGGGTTTTTTGTGCAAACACAGTGTGTAATTGTGCGATTAAAATCTTTAGCAGTGCAGAGGCACAGGTGGATTGTATAGCCTATCTTGATTCCAGCTGTAGCTAACACTGAAACTTTTACCTGCAAAACAGTAACACATTGTGGGAGCAATGAACTATAATAGAAGGCTGAAAATCTGTAACTGAAATAATCACTAATCATTTATTAATGTGGTTCCATGAATGACGTCATCATAGAGAATACTGAGTCTGATGACACAGAAAAGACCTGCTTCAAATCCAAATTCAAATTTCCACTATTATCTCGGCTTCCTGACTTCCAAACCACCTGTCGGGACCATCTGCTGCTTGTAGGGAGTTTGATATCAACAGCAAAGCTCCCTATTGTAAGGACTTTGTTGATACCTGTTCATTTCAGCTATCAACACTGACACCTAGCTCTAGCTCCATAGTGGGATTGACAGAATCATAGAAACATTGCTCATAAGGGACCTTTAGTCCAACCTACCACTCCCTACCACTCCCCACCACTAGATCTGGTCAGCCACAACTGTCCAGCCAAGTCTTGAAAACACCTAAGGATGGATTCTCTGCCACCTCTCTGGTGTTCCCGCTTGCTGTATTTTTACTTCTATGTTATGATTTTGTATGTTACTGAAAAACAAATTAAACCCCTCTGGAAAATGGCTTCATCTTTGGGAAGGCTTAGCAGTCAAAAGTACATCATATAGAATTATTATGTAGAATTATTTGGGTTATTCTATCTGCCAGTTTGACTTTTCTCGTAGCAGTCCAGAACAAATTAGGTTGTTTAAAAGTACTTTCCAACCAGAAGCTTTCCAATTTACAATAAATGCTACTGAGGAACCAAAGTCTTTGTTTTACATTCACAGCAAGTACAGCTATTCTCTACACAAGATTGCTTCCAGGTCTGTGAATATGTTCTGGCCATGTCCTGGGTTTTGCTGGGATGAAACCAGAGTGCATCTTCCTGTGCCTAGCTTTTTATGAAAAAAATCATAGTGCCCAGGCTTTATATGGGGAAAAAAACCCAACAGTTCCCACCGTCTGGGCTACATTAGAAGGAAGCACATTGCATTCTTACTGATGCCTTGCTCATCCAGATCTGGCAACCAACACTGTATGGTGCACTGTCAAAAGCATCAGCCCCCTAGGCCAAACATAGCCACCCTTTAAATTCAAGACTGCTCTGGACACATTTAACATCTTGGAATTCCCAAGTTTCTCATGAAGCATCTAATGTTTTTGTACTCCTCTCCCTTATCATCTATACCGATAATCTGTGGTCCAAGATACCAGTGTTGCAAATACTAATTCCTAAATGGCAGCTTTTGTGCTTTGCAGCTTGCATTTCAAAATGGCTGCTCCCTGCTTGATGATAATACTAGCGTAATTAACATTTAAGGCAGTTAAATTTTCGTTAGCGAGTAGAGGCTCAATCTGGCACTTGAAATCTTGCCCTTGGAGCCCAGGAGAATCAGAGCATTGGTTTCTGAGACATATCAGTGTCCCATTTCTTCTATGCAATTAAAAATAACCACTGAGTTTTAGATAATAATACAGGTCAAAATACCCAAGTGCTATTGAAAATATTTAACCACACACAAATGGTACATATTTAAAAGGCCTTAAAGACTGGCATGTTATGCAAACCAATCAAGCTCTCATGGTTTACTTTAAAACTAAAACATCTTAAGAAGAAGTACAATCTAATTGTGTAGAGGCAATATATAAAAACGCAGATGGCTACAGGTAAAGACACTAAGTTAATGCTGGTTGGCATTCACTCAGACCTTACTCCAGCATTCTCAATGTACTTTGCAACTATTGATTAACCTGTTTTATAAAGGAGGGATATCTCTAGCTTGTACTTATTTTTACAAAGAATGAAGTAAGACAGAAGGTCAGGGCTGTAACCAGAAATGGAAAGGCAGGATCTGGGGCCCCAGTCATAATTTCTAGATAGCTCACCTTCTCATTAGAGTCATGTACAGGCAACAAATATAAACTATAATTGGAAATTCTCCAATTAAACAAATCCATTCAAAAAGCTAGATGCATATTTACAAGGCTGGAAAATAAAATTATTTTAGGATATTAAACAAGCAACTGCATGAAATGTAGCTTTCTTATTGAGTTCGGAGATCTTAAAGAACTCTAAATTTTGAAGTATTGACTAGGTTCATAAGCATTTTCTAAAGGACTGGCTTCATGATGCAAGGGCAAAAAAAGATTCACCATGGAAAGTTCACCAAAGTTCTGCAGTTTTTTAGACATAACATTACATGACTATTTCTTTCCCAGAAAGAAACTGGGATTGACTTCCCAGAGAGGCTATGACAAACCTCTCTTTTCAGGGTGAATGAAGTATAGAAACAAAAAGAAATGCTGAATAACAGTAGTGACCAGTGGGCACAGACTTGTACTACAGCCTTCAATCCAGCAGGTAGCTAGTTTAACTCACACAAAATAGCTGTTTCTCTTCCTAAGTTTTCTGACTGGTGGGCTGGCTGATGTGACTTTGTTACTTCTGCATCCGCTGTTCTGATAGACTAATGAAGAGCGACTTATTATTGCTATTATTGTTGTTGTTGCTATTTCCACTGGACATGACATCAATTAGCATGGAAACTTCATTCAGCATTGCATAATTACAAGCAAAAAAACCAGTTTGGCTGGAAGACTTTCATCAAGACTTTCTCCCATATGGAGCAAGCAAAGATCTTCAAAGGACCTTACAACACTCATCTTCCAGGACCGTAGGGGAGATGAGTTAGGAACACTGAGAAACATGTAGTGTGGAAGTTTAGATATAACCTGAAGATGCATAAAAGATGGAAAGCAATCTTTTTTCATGAAGAATACATCATGCCAGATAGCTTAGACAACTTGTGGAAAATGACAAGATTAGCGCACAAAGGGAATGTGGCAGATCTGATTTTACAGAAATATTATTTATGGATTAGTGGGTGGACAAAAGTTTTCTCAACAGATTTTTACAGATCTAATCATACACAGAAAGTTCAAATGGTTTCCTCTAGCCTCTACTTAGTGCTACTTTATAGATAGTGTTTTGCTTTAATTTAATTTATCTAGACTTTAATGAGACTTTTGGTACTTTAATGTCTGGAAAATTATTACTGACACTGGAAATATGGTGCCTGGTTACGAATATTGCAATGAAGATAGGAAGTTGCCAGACATATTGTAAACAGAGCATAATTAACAGTATTTACAGTTGAACATCAAAATGGGAAGAGATGCCAAGTGGCATTTCTCAGAAGTTAATATTGGGACTGATACCATCTAATATCTTCCCTAATAATTTGGAAAATGAAGTAAATTGTACATTGATTGAATACACAATAGACACAAGAGGAAGATGAACTACAACACAGCAGGTGGGTAGGTTGAAAAAAACCCAGAAAGATCTGGAGATCTAAAAGGGAGAGAGGGAAGGATGCATTCAAGAGGGAAGCTATTTAATGTAGACAAATGTAGAATAATAAGCTCAGAGAAAATTAACACCCATCTCAAGTAACCAAATGGGAAAATGCCAACTTTCATTTAAAAAAAAATCCAAGAGATTTCACAGTTTATTCACACTGAAAATTCACATTGGGGTATATGCATCAGGTTTGACAACTTGTTTGCTACATTCCAGCCTGATGTGATTTTAAAAGGAAGAATAACAGATTCCCCTAAAAACCTGCCTTTTAAAATAAATTTTTACTTATTTTAAATGTATACCGAATGCTCATAAAAGACCCAATTTACAGTCCTGTTAGCGGAAACAATATAGTAGTAATGTAACATAAGTAAGAGACACAGAAGCAGCACATACGAGGTCCAAGGTGGCGGTCAGGAAGCCAAAGCCCATCTGTCTCCAGTACTGTCAAGGAGTTCTAAGTGTTTACTCTATGCAGTAGAGCAAAATCCATGAAATACTAGATTGCCACTGATTTGTTGACTTTAGTTTAGAAGCTCAACTACACCTTGAGGAAAGCTATTACTGTATAAAAGAAGTAAGATTCTGAGGGATATTAAAAAAAAAAAGGCTAAACAAATATTGAAACAAGCTTGCTGTGTTAAATGACTACTGTATACACTAATGAACCTTAAATATTATCTGTAGGATGGAAATTGTCAAAAGAATGTAGCCTTGCAATAAAATTAACCTGTAATTATATAAACTCACTAAGCACAGAAAACATATTTTATGACACAAAAACCCCCTACATGGACTATGTTAGAGAACTGCTCCTGGCTGAGAGTTTAAAGGGCACACTATCTTTTTCCCATCATTATTTGGTTAACAATAGCCATAGTACAAGTACGTTATTTTGTCACAGGAATGATTCATTACAAGAAAATATAAAAACTTTATCAAACTGAGTATTACTTTTCTTCCTAACACAGCAATCCAAATATAGCTGATGCATACAAAATGGCTGATGTGATAGCAATCAACAATATTTTTTTATGTATGCTTAAAAACCTGCTTACCAAGGGGAGCCATATATTCTGAATCCCCTCACCGTCACTTCAGAGTCTTGAAGATAGATGCAGTTTGTTAGAAGAGACTGTACATTTTCATAGCTCTCTGGCTTCAGCTTAGAAACAGAGGGGAAATAGTAAAAGTCCTGCTTGATTAAGTCAGCCATGAATTCCTGGTCAAAGGTCAATTCATGATTTCCTGCTATCACAATCTTGTATTCATAGGGCAGGCTACCTAAAACAGTGAAAAACAAACAAATTACTTGTTTTATGGAAAATCTGATAAAAGAAAACAGACAGACTCACAAACTATTATCAATTCCTATAATACGCTCATATACTTGAAACAATCGAGCATATCCCTACTAGTGTTACTGTAATTCCTGGTGATTTCGGGTACATGACATTACTGTCTTTTTCAGGGCACACTATGATTTAGCATGCTTAGCATTAATGTGTTGAAACTACTTTCAACTCATCAACCTTAAAAACCAGTCTGCAAACTTCTGCTCTACTATTTACTTCTAGTTAATTGCCATTTGTGCTGCAAGTATCACTTACTGTGACAGTGATGATGATAACTCTTTGACAGAAATTAGGGTTCAAAGAAGATCAGCCGTAACGCTTCGTAAAATAACGTCAGCTCACTTCTCGCAGAGCTGTGGTCTTCATCAGCTTGTACTGAGGAGGTCTTACAGACTCAGAACTTGTGTCAGCCAGAGGGGTCTGCTGCCCTCTTTGCCCTGACATTAAGATCAAGCCTTCAAGCAAGACAGGGACTGGGTTTAGCTGTCAAAACTCCACATCCCACAGAGAAGTCTCACAGTTTGCCTCTATTCCATGTTTTTTCCTGCTCCGTTTCCTCAGTGACTTCCTTAGATCCATGGACTATAATTTAAAGTGACTCATGTTCAAGAATATTTTACAACCCGTATTTAGTGAAAAACCTCACAGCAACCTCCTGCTGCAGGCAAGAATATATATGCCCACACACGTGTGTTCTTCCTGAGAGCAGCACTGCAACAGAAACTTTCCACCCGACTCTACATTTGGTTATCAACCGGATTCTGCCCTCGAGAGCAGGCATCACCTGTCTCAAAAAGCTCAAGTGTATCTGAGAGGAAACAAAGAGAGAAACTGTGTAAAGCTGCATTCATTAGCTTTGCTTTTGCACTATTAATTTGCATCAGGATGAAGACAGTCAGAACAGGAGATTGGGAGCAGAAAGAAGTATTTTATTGAAAATGAAACCCACCTTGCATAGCAGCAAAATCTTGTCATTTTTTACTTTAAAATGTATTGTTGATAACATAAAAACCTTTACTGATGACCCCAAGCCTAACCTAGGGGTAGGATATTTAGAGAATGTAAAACAATATGCAGTGGCAAAAGTTGGCATGAGTAGGACTTAAGAATAAAATGCAACAGTGTGATTCAGAATTACGGAAACAGAAGACAGAGAGCAGTGCTAGCACAGAGGAGATGCCACATGGCTGAACTCATTATTTGCCAAATGAAAACATCTGGGCAACTCCAAAGAGTAAGTTTCAGATACCCGTAACACCTGTACGAAGAAAATTGATCATACAGGTTCCAGTCTTTCCTGTGGACTCAATACACATGTGCCTAACAGAAACTCTTTTCAGATATTTATAATTACATGCTGAATGTTGGAGATCCAATTATTTACCTGAAAGACTACTTGAGATGTAAATTTTGTCGGTTTTGCTTCTGAAATGCTTAGCATTTTGCAGATGCGTACTTCATCTCTAGAAGTTTTCCGGGTGTGTGCACACATACACACAAAGTTAAAAATGTTACTTACATGTTACAATATGTATCGGCATCTACAGGCCTTAAAGCATTCTTGGGAAATAGGAAAATAAAGAAATCCTGTATGCCGCAATATTGTTAACAATTCCATTTCTATTCTGTTTTGTAAATCTTTTCCAGCTCATCTGATCCATCCATCTAGCAGCCAAGAACCTGTACGAGCTGGTTATAGTTGTTGCTTCCACTAATGTATTTATGTCATGTTGCTGTCTGTGGGTGTTACTTAGGCAAATTAGCAAATTACTCTAAATGTACAGTTACATTTATTATAGTGGCGGCCAGAGCGCTGCTGTAGTTACAGGTCTGTCAGCTTTTCAATTAACAACTGTGTTTTTGATGAGTTTGCAGCTCAGTTTTTTTTCCTTTCATTCCATACCAGGCAGCAACTTGCTAAACCTATTTCCCTCTCTTTGTCTCCACAAGCCCTCTTTACCCTTTAAATCTTAATTTTTTTTTTCTTTAAATCTTTTTTTTTGTCTAACATGGGTATTTTTTTCTGCTTGCACATAAATTTAAAAATATTTTGTTTAAACTTTGTTCCTTAAGACGACTTATGAACGTGCTTCACTTTTTACTCCAAGTGTTCTCAAAGTGCAAACTCAACCTTAGGCATAAATCTTTGAAACCTTGTTCTTGGCTGGGCACGACTGTCATGAACTGTAGGTATAAGATGCCAGCTGAGCAGCTGCTCAGCTATCAGACCACAATATTGATTACACATTTCCCATCTTCCCTGCTTCCAGTGTGATCCAGATATGCACCAATGCTCACTCTAGTCCACACGCAGAAGTCAACACTGAATGCTAAACACCTCTTTGCACTGAAGGCATGGTCCTGCTAGGGACCAACACCACCTGACTGCAGCAGGACCACAGTCCAACATGGTGTGTCAGCACAATCCTGAGAAATGTTGAATGTTTCAAGTGCCTTTTGTAGCATTAAGATCCACCAAACATTAGCAGTATCTGATCAGTATTTACCTAAAAACTACCTTAAAGCAGCAACTCTCTCCTACTTCTGACCTACAACTTCTTACTTTTCCTTTTTATATGTTATTATTTGAATTATTCTGTATTTTCTTATTCCATTATGTCCTTCCAACACAAATACATGGTTTTCCATCCCTAGGCACAGACTACTGCACAATTTGGTCCTTGGCTAGGACCAAGACCTCCCCGAGAGCACATAGCCTAATATGTTGTATGGCTGTGTTTTGACATGTTTCCATAGCTTTAGAACAACCACTTTTCCATCTATTATTTTTTGTGCCACCAGCTCTTGATCAGAGATAATTCAAATGACTCCAGGTTGACAAGTTTATTCCCACACTTGCTTAGCGGGTGCTAATGACAAGCTGGGTAGAAAAGACATCAGGCACATTTCCTGTCCCTTCTTAAATAAAATGAGCTAAGAACGTTGAATTCCCACTTAAGCAGGTTTTCAGGGCTTCTCATAACAACTGCATTTGCTAAGAAAGATTCCTACCAAAGACAGCAGTGGCCACAACATACCCATTGCAGTGGGTTCCTTTTGCCTTCCACTTACAAACTCCATGAAAACAAGCCTTAGTAAAGGCACTGGCTAAAATTTTCATTTGCTAAGCTGTTTTCCTTTTTTCTTCTTCTTCTTCTTCTTTTCCAAAATAGCCATATGCTAAACATTAAGTTCCCTGACTGCTCATCCGTGTGGGCACCAATAGTACCACTAGAGCGACCTTGAGCGTATCAAGGGTGACTGACAGCCCTGAGATAACAGTGAGGGGGACGCGACCCTAGTGGTACCTCCTCAATCCTCCCAGTGAGGGGCTCACTGCTCAGGTGGGATTAATGCATCCCATAGTCAACATGATGCTGTGTGGCTGGTGCTGCAAGCAGGGCTCCAGCTTCTATAACCACAGGACCCTTTTTGAATAACAAGAACTGCTGGGCAGGGATGGCATTCCCCTGGCAAACTGGGGCAAAAGCATCTGTGCCAACAGGTTCATTAATACAGTGGAAAGACTTTTAAATTAGGTGTGTTGGGGAAGGGTTGTCATGCTGTGAAGAGAAGTGAAGGCATGGAAGCAGTGAGGAAGCAGTTGGGGGACAACAGGATGGTGAAGGCTCTTGCATTACCATTGTAAAAGCAGCCTCACTGAGGCTCCTCTCAGGTACCTGTATGCACACACACACACAGCATGGGGTACAATCAGGAGGAAGTCCATGCACAGTGGAGAGTTGTGACATCTCTGAGATTACAGAGACATGGTGGGATAGCTCACCTGACTGGAGTGCTGCAATGGATGGACACAGGCCTATCACCTGTCTGTCACAGGTCTGTCACCTCTGAAAAGTCAGGGGGATTGGAGAAGTTCCCAATGGCTGGAAAAGGGCAAATGTCCCACCCATCCTCAAGAAAGGCAAGAAGGGTAATCTGGGGAACTACAGGCCACCAAACCTCACACCAGGCCTGGGAAAATTATGGAACAAATCTCCCACAAAGTAATTTTCCAAGCACATGAAGGTCAGGAAAGTGACTGGGAACAGCCATCATTGATTTAACGTGGGAAAATCACACCTGACTAACGCAATTGCCTTCTATGAGGAGATGACTGGCTCTGGGGATAAGGGAGAGCACTGGATGTTGTTCACCTTGATTTTAGCCTTTGACACAATCTCCCATAGCATCCTTATAGCCAAATTGTTGAGATAAGGATGGATGATAACGTGGGTTGAGTATCGCCTGGAATACTGGACTCAAAGGGCTAGAATCAGTGGTACAAAGTCCATCTGCCAGTCAGTCACTAGAGGTATCCCTCTGCTAGTGACGTTGGGACCAATACTGCTTCCTTTCTTTACTAACAGCCTGGATGATCTGATGGAGTGCACTTTCAGCAAGTTTGCAGACAACACCAAATTAGGTGTAGCCCCCCACTCTGGAGGGCATGTCTGCTATTCAGAGGAACCTCCAAAGGCTGGAAAAATGGGCTGACAGGAACCTAATAAACTTCATCAAAAGCAAATGCAAAGTCCTGCACCTAGGATAAAGTAACTTCATTCAACAAGAGTCAGTGTGTCTTTGTGGCAAAGACAGCCAACCACATCCGGGCCTGTATTAGTAACAGTGAAACCAGCTGAACAAAGGGAGTGATCTTTCTCCTCTATCTAGCATTTGTGGTGTCCAGTTCTGGGTTCCTCAGTAAAAGAAAAACTACTGACAAACTGAAGCAAGAGGGCCACCAAGATGGCTGGGGAATGTGGCATACGGGGAGAGGCTGAGATAGAGTCTGTTCAGCCTAGAGAAGATGAAGGAAAGACCTTACTGCTGTCTGCAACTACCTGATCTCAGGATAAAGAGAAGCCAGAGCTAGGTTCTTCTCAGAGGTGCACACAGATACAACAAGAGGCAACGGACACATGTGGGAACATGGTATAAGGAAAGAATTTTACCATGAGGATGGTCAAAAAGTGGAATAGATGTCCAGAGCAGCTGTGAAATCTCCACCCTTGGAGATGTTCAAAATACAACTGGACAAGGTTCTGACTAGACCTGCTTTGAACAGGAAGTTGGGCTCAGTGACCTCCAGAGGCCCCCTCAATCCTGTGTGATTCTAGGTTTCTCTAAGTCTACACTGGAAAACAAAAAAGAATTTTAAACAGCCCACAAATGCTGAAAGAAATTAAAAACTCATTTCATGTTGTGATTCTAATAGAACAAATCTTTGGCAGACAAGCAATTCAACAGGACTAGAGAGTATGTTCCATTAACTTTGGTGTAAGTTTCTCTTACTATCCATTTAGCAGATGAGCAGGACTAAATACCCAACTGATAGCCAATGAACATTTGATGCTAGCATATGGCTTTGCTGGTGGACAGGTAGCAAACTTGGTAGTAATACAGAAGCTCTATCTATACAAAGATATTAAAGAAAATTTATGGCTGTCACAAGAATTCTGCACACATATCCAGGACAAAACTCATTCCCCAGTAAAATTAAGGAAGCAAGCATGTAACAAATAGATCTGCCCTTCAGGAGTGGCATGAAACACATGCAAGAACATATGCTATGGGACTCAAAGATGTATTTTCAAACCAAAAAAAAAGAAAAGTTATGAATTTGGGGGAAAGCTACATTTTTTTTCTGATCTCTTATTTTGACTAGCCAAAACAAGACAAGTGTTTTTGCCCAAAGACCAGGGATCCCCCGGTTTTTGGCATCTGAGAAGCTTCTGCTAAAATACCCCTATAACTTGGAAAAGTACTACAACTAGAATTGATTGTAAAAATTTTACCTAAACAGTTTTCTGTATTAAAATTATTAAAATACCACTTGGATGGAATGGGATATATTTGGAAATTCATGTAGTGATTCTGACATTACCAAGGAAACAAAATGAAGCAAAATGTCAGTTTAAAATATTTTGGGGTGAATACAAATTTCATTTCTAAGCAAAATTTCACATTTTTTTCTAAAACAAGGGATTTTTTTCCTCCCATAACGTCTAACTTGCAAGAAATTAGAATTATTTTCCTCCATAATCAACCTCTAGCCACTTCATCCTATTTGGATTTGGAAACAACAGAAATGTTTACCCATCAAAATTCTGTCAGAAACACACTGGCTCCAATTCAGTCCTGGGCTTCAGGGCTTTCTCTTTCAGGCCACATCCAACTTTTGCCTTCTGCCAATTTGCGATGGGGCTCCAAGCCACCATCCACTCCTTCAGCCTCTATCTTAACATGGGATGAGGGATTTTGCCCTTCCTTTTCCTTCTTCTCTGCTACATGGTTCTTCATCTTTCCTGCCTCATTTTTCCCTCTCCTTTACTTTTTGTAATCTCCCCCTGTATGCAGTGTCTCCCCCTGGAAACACATTATCTTGCACTTAATTTAGCAGTTTTAGCAAAGGGTACCTTTTTCTTACAGAAACAAAACTTGTAGAATTATGATGCTTTAGACTTCTGTATGCTTATCTCTCAATATCCCTCTGAAAATGCCCAACAGATTCAAAAGTCATTTACTATATTCAGCAGAGGAGTAAAAGCCTCAAAGATAATTATGTTCCCTTGAGTCTCCTGAAAGTAAGTGTCTAAGAAGACCAATGCCCAGCCTAAAGGAGAGGCTTCAAAGGAATGAGACACCTTAGGTCTCATCCTATGAGACACCTAAGAACCCACAGAAGGTCTACAAGACAAAATCCAAGACGTCAGGCAGCAGTGGTTCTGCTCCCAGAACAACTCATCACACAAAAAATTCTGCCCTAAATCTCCTAAATCAATGTAATTTATTATTCTTTGAGATTATTTTACTATCAAAAAGCCTGGGAGATCATATTTAGCTTATATGTAGCCAGACGGTATTATCATCTTACTAACTTCTTAACTACATACATGGAGTTTTTGTCAGTTATGGCAAGCCCTCCTCAGAAAGTTTCTCAGCCTTTGTTTGCTTAGTATAAGAATCGGACAGTAGTTCTGGTAATATAGTGTGTATAAGAATATATATATTGTTTAGCTAGTAACATCTTTGTTTATTCCTTTCACTACTGTAGATTACTAATTAAGAAAATCAACTGAATATCTAATTTTTTGCACGTTTATGCACCAATTACAAAATTATTACAGCAATTCTTAACTTCTAAACTACAGTAGGTCCTTTTTATGGCAAACATAATTTTTACACAATAACTTGAAATGCTGGGGAACCATTACTTGAACTACAAACTGCATAATGCAAAGCACTGAACAATGTGCCTTTGTTTGCTATTTCTCTGCATCTGAGTTTGTTCAAGGTAGAATTCTGTGTGCTTAAAGGTTCATCCTGTTCTATCAGCAAGCCTTCTCCACAAATTAGATAAACACTGCAAATAATTTAAAAGCAAATGCATGATGTTTATAGTCCAGGCTCCTCTTGTACTAAGAGGTTAGGCATCTTTATCAACCAGTGACCTCCTTTGCAGCTTACAATTGTTATCAACTTGCAACTTCACCAAGATAAATGCAAACTTGTACAAGCAGATGTGCTTTGCTTCTCTCCTGGTATTGTACTGAGCAGAATTTTTAGTATTCATTAAAGGCAGTGACAATCATATAAGTGCCCACTTAATGCTTTTCCCCTCTCATTTCAACCTTTTAGAATACAGCAGTGAGTGATACAGTAAAAAGACTGCATAACTGTCTCAGATTGCTTTTTAGCATCTCTTTGACAGTTCTGTGTTTAAACACTTAGGCTGATGTCTGGGAAATTCACATTAACATACTTTTTGTATGGTGTGTAATCTGGAATAACATTGTAAATGAACACTCCCTCCTAAGTCATCTGTAACCTGCTAGCTCTAGACATTCTTGCATTGTAAAAGCCAGTAATTATATCAAACACTAAAACAGCAAACACATACAATGCTGCTCACATTTGCAAAACAGTATTTCTTAAAATAAACAGATAAAGGCAAATCAAACTAAAAAATATCTGGTAATAGTCCATCTTAGGCTCTTTGATATACTGTGTTTTATACGCACCCACACACATGTGTAATAATTGGCCAAGATTACTCTGAAGGAAAAGTGGGTTCCTTTTACCCTGGTTTATTTAATTACCCCGTAATTATGCAGAACCAACCCAATGCATGCTGCAAACTAGGCCATTAGAGTAGCTGTAGTGAGTCAAGCCGAAAGATTATGTAGCTCTGTACCTTCTGTCCATTACTGGTCAGTAACAGGTGCCTAGAAAATAGGCTGCAAGGTTTGCCTAGGTGGAACTTTCCTTTGATATGTCCCCTTAGATTATGGCAATTGATGGTTTGAGAACCCCCAGCTACGTAAGCCACAGGGTCCATTTTCATAAATATTTTTTCTTTTTTACTTCCTGGAATAGTCTTAAATAATATACCTTTCTGAGGAGATGAAGTTCTACAACAGCTTTTTTGCCCTTTAGAATATTCTAGTTTTGGTTTACAACATGTATCTGGGGACAATGAAAGCAAAGGAGATAGAGAACTCTGTTAAGAAGTAACAATTAAAAAATACTTTAGACTTCCTACATGAATCTCTCTGCACACTGATACAGATTCCTATTCAGATCTTCAGATCTCACAAAGCTGCTTTCAGTATCTCCCAGTTGTCACCTTCTGAAAGGAAGACTACAAAAAGCTGTGTGTCATGTCACCATACGAGGTGCACAGCCCTAATAACAATGTTTAATGTTTGTGTATAGTGCTTTGCAATAGGTGTTCAAAGTGCTGTACTGAGAATAATTAATCCACCAACACATTGATATGGATGAATCAAGCATCATTTTCACAATTTTGCAAGGGGGAACAATACAGAGGCTGTCAAACCTGAAGAGGACTAACTAGAATTCGGTTGCCTGCCTTCCTCAGGCTCTTTCAAGTATCTCCACCAGAGACAATGACAGTTCACAGAATCATATTCCAGATCTTCCAGTTGCCCGGTTGCTCTCTGCAATTCTGGGCCATGCTGCCTTCCTAAAGCTACACTTGACTGCTAGGAATAAGACTGGGTATTTGTACTCACGTGCTGATTTTAGGGGTCAAGGATCTCAATATTTATGAAAATCACAGGACGTTTTTAGGTGAGTCATCCCAGAGACTCAGAATCTTGAAGTTTGGCTACTTTCCACTCCATCAGTGGAAAGAAGAAACCTCAGTATTAGTACAAAGTGCAAGAAATGCCCCAAAAGCATACATGTGTTTGGAAGGAGAGAATGAAGGAAAAATCCTTTAGCACTCACCGCTCCTACAGCTTCTACAGCTTCTCACCACTAGCATGGAAGGAATACCTGGAAAACAGTTGTTCTGGGTCATCTTCCCAATACAGGGATGTAGCTTAAATATTCCCTGAGACTCCCAGCAGCCAGTTTAACATTCAGATGTCTTCAGGACATACTAACTCCCCAGAACTGGAGAAATACTGGAAGAGTGTGTTGCAGTGCACTTTTCTGTGCTGTACTGTCTAAGCCTTAGATATAAAAATGGATCTGTGCCATCACACATTTAAGAAATGGAATAAAAACCAACACTTTTTTTAGTATGCCCAGTCTTTTAAAAATGACATCTGCTCTAAATCCCTATACAGCTCAATGTTTTTCACTGCATTTCCAAAGCCATTCTTTTGTAAATAGTTAATTAGTGCTTAAATACTTCTTTCAAGGGGTTTCTACATTAACATAAAAATAGTGTAATTACCGATGGTCAAAATGGCATGACTACAATTTATAAATTCTAATTTCTTTTGCTGCTCTGAAGCTGATTTTCTTTCTTCTTCAACACAATTTTAATCTGTTTTAAATGTGAGCCTTATTGAACCCAAAAATATAAAATACCTGTTAAGAGAGGAAGAAAAATAACTACCATCATTTTGCAAGATTGAACAGTAAAGCAAAAGTAAAGCTAAGCCTAGTGTTTCAGGCTTTTCTGAAGATCTTTTATTTTTTATCAAGAACTTAAAAGTAAGGATGATTTTTATTGACCAAAATTAGCTGATTTTGTTCTACAATCTAATACTAGAAACAGGTAATTCTAGTAGTGCTAGTTACTATAGCTGGGAAAGCACCTTCACCCTAAAATACTTTTTAGTCCGAAATAAAAACATTATTCTTTGAGCTGAATCTGCCCAGGTCAATTCCTGAAGTGCATGTCAAACAATTTAATCCTTTTTTTTTGTGTGTGTAAATATGCAAGTAAGATTAACATTTTCAGGAAAATACTCTGAAGAGCTAATTGTTGTTTTCCACTACAATGCAAAGCCACCTTCTATTTTTTTCTTTCAAACTTAGCGTGAACTTCAATTTCAAATAGGAAGACTGTCTTTGACATTGGAAAATCTCAAGCAAACATACTGAAACAATGGGTATTACAAAATCTGTTAGTTAAAGTAATCGTTCCAATCCATGCACAGAAGAGAATTCTCAGAGAGAATATGGAAGTATGTGTGGCAGCTTATATCACAGATCAGCTATTTAGTTAAATTTCCAGGAAAGTAACCCACAAGCTCAAAGTGACAGTGGGTCCTGGAGCATACACAATTTGGAAATGATATTACAGACTTGAGCAAGGGGAATTACAAGAGCAACTGAGCCAAGCAGGCAATTTCCAGTGCCAACAATATAGGAGATAAAAAATAGAGATGGTTTTGGAGTCATTATTTGATGAGTGCACTAAAGCAGGACATGTGTCTTTGTATTTGTTCTACAACACATTTGATTTATATGCAGGTAGGGAATAAATAACAAAAACAAAAATAATGAAAAAGTTGAGGACAAGGATAGCTACAGTGCATAGTTAGCTTGACATATCTTATGATATGTTCTACCTTATCTAGCCTTGATTACACAGAATCATAGAATGGTTTGAGTTGAAAAGGATCTTTAAAGATCATCTAGTCCAACCTTCCTGCCATGGGCAGGGGTATTTTTCACTAGAGCAGGTTGCTCAGAGCCCCGTCCAACCTCACTCTGCACATTTTCAATGATGGGACATCCACAGCCTCTCTGGGCAACCTGTTCTGTGTCTCACCACCCTCATTGTAAAAAATTATTTCCTTATATTCAATCTAAATCTACCATCTTTCAGTTTAAAACTGCTGCCTCTTGTCCTGTCACTACAGGCCCTGGTAAAAAGTCTTTCTTCATCTTTCTTATAAGCCCCCTTTATATATTGAAAGGCCGCAATAAGATCTCCCCAGAACCTCCTCTTCTCCAGGCTGAACGACCACAACTTTCTCAGCCTTTCTTCACAGGAGAGGTGTTCCATCCCTCTGATCGTTTTCGTGGCCCTCCTCTGGACCTGCTCTCACAGGTCCATGTATTTAGAAACAATTCCCCTGAATTATTTCCGGCTGTTTAAAGTGATGTCATTAAAATCTCCTGGACATACTGGAAAATTAGCATATGTTCAAAGCTGTCATATCATGCATCCTTATAATGTCATTAGAAAGTTTCACTGGCCTCATGGCCTTCCATTTGGCCCTACCATAATACGTATTTTGTACTTCATTTTCTCTGCTTTTACAAAATTGGGTTTTCAAATCTGGAAGAAAAATACAGTCAGAGAAGAAACTAGGTAAAAAAAGGAAAAGATGAAATATAAAAACAGAAGAAAGGTCGGTTCGGGAAAAGAAGGGAGGGAAATTATCAGGTTGGCAGCATTGGCAAGCTTTGTAAACGGATTATTCATTGCTTTTTCCCTTCTTTTTCTAAACTACCCTGAACAAGGGTAGCAAAATAGAAATCTGACTTGCAAAAGTACATCATGATACTGCATGACTGGGCAATAAGAAGACAGATGAAACTGAATATAAATTTATGCAGAATAATTCAAATGCTGGAAAAAATATACCAACTATAGATACACACTGATGGGTTTTGAACTAGATATTACCATTCAGGAACAAGTTCATAGAGTTGTAATAGGCAATTTTATGAAAATGCCATCTCATTGTTCAGTCACAGTCAAAAATAAAAACAGAATAATCCACAACACTAGAAAGGAAAAGAAACAAACTAGGAAATTTCATTATGCCAGGGGATAAATCTGTGATGTTCTCAGACCCTGTGCAGTTCTGGTCTCACCATTTTTAAAAGGATATAGAACAAAGAGGTACATAGATGATCAAAGGCATTTAAGGACTTCTAAAGAGTCTTCAGCCTGAAAAATACCTTAAGAGCAGATATGGGAAGAGCAAAAAAAGAAAGAAGAATGAAATTGTTCACTTGCTTCTTCCAGTATTAGGAAATACTAAATGAAACTAGTAGGTGACAGGTTCAAAATAAGCAAAGTTCGTCACACAATCCATATCACATTGTGGAACTCCGATGCAAGATTGTGTCGGCGCTCAAAATTTGCATAAATCCAAAAGGCAATTAAAAAACTCAGAGAAGAAAAATCTATATATTAAATACAAAGTAATGCTGTGGCTCAAGACGTCCTTGGACTGCCTACCAAAGAAAGCTGAGAAATTATGCACATGCATTTAATCTCCTCCATAGAGTTAGGCATCAACCTAGCCCTAGTAAAACCTCAAATCCCTCCCTGGGAAGGAGGGAGTGGGCTTTGAGAAAAAGAAAAGTGAAAGAAAACTACTAAAAGAACGAAGTGAAATGAAATGGAGTGGAGGGCTTTAGGGGTCAGAGGATAGAAAGTATAAAACTAGGTGACTAAGGGGCAGACAAAGCAGAGCACCTTGGCTGCTAGCCACGGTCAAAGACAATACTGGGCTAGACAGACATACTATTTGAGCTGGTACAGGCCTTCCTGTATACCCACATACAGTTAGCCTAAAAAAGAGAGAACATATTTTAGGGTATGATTCAGCAAGCCAACGTGCCTCTATTAGCACAACACTTGAGCATGTGCTCAATATAACCATAAGGTCCATGGAAGTTAATGATGTTAATGTAAAATATACTTTGCATCAGACAGGCACAGAAATTTTATGCAGAACAGAAAGATAAAATCTGAACTTGCTGAAGGGCCTCTTGAAGAGATGAAATAGGCCAACAGGCCAGAGTGGCACAGACTCAAGAGGGTATGATGGAACAGAAAGCTAAAAAAGGTAGGAATCAATGCTACACATAAAGATGTGGTGCAAAAACAGGAGTAGGATATGTATCTAGTGCCTAAGAGGAAGCTGAGATCAAGGGAAGGTGTAACAAACAAATATTCTAGTGTTTATTCCAAGGCATAAACAAAGTTATAGTCTAATAATGGCAGAATAGATTTGACACAGAACAAAATAACTAAGTGGGAAGGTGAGCCCTGTGCTATGGGATGAAGGAATGGACAGGGAAATTTGGTGGCAGCAGGTAAGAATGACAGTGGAGGTAAAAGTCCGTGCCAGAGTCATTCAATTACTTTCTCTAGAAACTAGTAAAATGTTAAGACAAGGAAGAAGGAGAAGGTTGGGTAGGCTGTGGGAGTTGCAAAATCATGGCAGGTACTGGAAGCAGCTATCTAGAAAAATCAAAACTGTTGAAGACTAGTGCCTTTCACAACAAAATGGACAACCAGCAAAAACTTCTGAAATTTCTTCTTCTCAAAGAGAACACTTAAGCATTCTACCATTTACTATAGATTTTGCAAACACTCAGGGTATTCAAGAGTTGATAAATTGTTCATTTAAAACAAAAAAAAATCTTTCAAAATAAGCTGAAGTTTCCATTTTGAAATCTCATTGACTGTAATTTAAAGTTCACAACTTTGAACAGGAACAAAACTTTAAATGATAGCTGAATGAAACCCATGTATTGACCCCAAATTATTTTTCTATTGGATTTTCCAGAATTAATTAAAAAATTAAGTTAAATTTAGCATTTTTTCAAATTGCCAAGAAACTGAAAAAAATCTTTAATTTGCTAAATCTGCATATCTCAAAGATGCTCTTGCAAAAATATAACTCAAAGCACAAAGATGACCTTTTCCCAAACCACACACTACCATGAAATTGGAAGCATGCCTGAAAAGTCAGAAAATTAAGCCTTCTTTTGGAATAAAAATGATGAAAAGACCATCACAGAAATGCCTTGGGAAATCTCCCTACCATACTGAGAGAATTTCAGCTTAAGGACTTCTTCAGAACACTGTACAGCTGTGACCAGCAGGGAGGCAGATGGAGAACTAGGGAGACAAAAACTGTGCAGCAAGTAATGGGTGTAGCCCCCATCCTTGCTCAATAGCAATATCCCAAAGCACTTTTCTTCCCACACTAGCAGATAAATAAAATGGATATTATTTAGAAGGGATAACCATATGGTTTGTATAATCTTTATATGCTATTTTCAGTACATTATTATAATACATGGTAGAGACCTACAAAACAGGATTAAAATTTGCTTTGTTTTACAGCCAACCTGTTCCATTTGGGTACAGAGACAGATGTGAGGGCAGTATAACAGAGTATGTAACTTCCACATGCTGTCCCTACCTTAATACTCATAAAACAATGCAGTTGTTCCATGTGGGTTATATTACTGGGTTCCCAAGCTCAAATAAATATTTATCACCCTTGCTGATAATTATTTGCTAGTAAATATTTGTTTAAATTGTGAAGTCCTGGCTTCTTTTAATATTCTATTCCAGCCTACATGCATCTGTCTGCTTTGTGCCTTTCCAGTGTGGAATGCTGTAATATGTAGCACAAAAGACAGGAAAAATGCAAAAATATCAACTACAGGAAAGAAAATAAACCTAAAAACTGAAATCCATTACCCTTAAACTGTGTCCTTTCTCTCTCCAACTCCTTCATTTCCTCTCACCCTTTCTTTGATAATGAAGTATCAGAATCCAGAATCCATTTTTATTCTAAATTAAGGTATCCACACTGCTGCAGGAACAATACCGATCAGGGTTTTTGTCTGGATACAGTGTATGCTTTCCAATTTTCACTGTCATTTTTTTTAGCATCTACAAAACATTGCAGAAGCACATGTAAATCACCACTCTCTTGCCCAGTGGAACAGAATTTCAGTTACCAATGCCAACAGTTGCCTACAGAAGGCATCTACATCTGGTCTGCTACTTCCAAGACAGCAACCACAGGCACACGTTTTGCTTTGTTTGGAATTCATCACTGTGGTGCAGCTGAGCCTCAGATAAAAAAACTATGAGCCTCCGGGGTTAAACAGACAAATGTTTTCAGTCACAACAACTTTTTCTGCGGGGAAGCAAAGCCATAACAATGTATGTAAGAGGTTTTATGTAAATCATTAAAGGCCTACTGCCTTAAATTGTTGCTAACACCAAGAAGTTGCTTAATGTACACTTGAGAGTGTGAAGGCAGAACAGATGAATAGTCTCACAAATCTTATTTGCTCAGTTGGAAAAATGCAAAAATATTTGTAAAAAAAAAAAAAAAGAAAAAAAATCTGATTCCTGCTCATTGCCATTCAAATTTAAAAGTCAAATTAATATTCATCATTTCTGAGTGCATGATGGTTTTTACTGGGAGGCAGAAGGGGCAGATACAATTAGTAAACAAATTTACTTTCAAATCCACACAGAATTCAATACCTACCTAGCCACTCATTGAATTTTTTTACTTCACTAGGAAGTCCCAGCTCAGTAAAATCACCAGCATGTATTAACACATCTCCATATGGCATTTGGATGGGATCAGTTCTTGAGTGAGTATCAGAAATACAGACAAATCGTGTATATCCTGGAGGTTTGGGAGCATCGTGGGGCACCGGATCAACCCTGTAGGAAATGCATCATAACAAGGTTATAAAGTACTTATGTACTTCTTAGTGTCTACTTTGCAATTCTAATACTATTTTTTACCTTTACAAAAGATTACACAGGCTTGTAGATCTGTCTAATGGAAGAGATTTATTAAAACAAAACTAACACTAATGGGAGGTGTAAAAATTCTTGATGTTCACATCACAACATTTTCAGTATTTGTTGGGTAGATGGATTAATTTAAAAAGATTAAGGAAAAGAGATTGAACTATGGCAGTAACTCTGAAACAAACACTTACAAATAAACCAAAGGCATTGCCAGTTTCAAAGGAACAGTACTATCCCGTTTCATTGTTTAAATATGACTACATAGTACACAGGGGAAAGATTCATTTTAGATACATAAATACATTTAAATGCATTTTTTCTAATTATAACTTTTTTCTGCAAGTTATATAATTCCAGCAAATTTAATTAACACATTTTGGAGATATGTTTCAGTGTGTTAATGCAAAGCAAGATAAGAACTCTCCTGACAACACAGCTGTAAATGTACGTTCAAGCCTGACTATTGTCAGGACAAATGTGGCAACTTTCTGGGCTTAATTATACTAAATGAAATCAGATGCTGTGAGGGGTGAGGCTGCATTGTTCAGAGCCCAATCTCGATATTCAAAACCGAGGAAACGAAAAGATCTGACCCAGTTTGATGAGACTTACTTATGATTTAGAACAGAAAAGCAGGGAACACCTCTCTGCTATATGAGAAATACTTATTTTCAACTCAATCTTTTTACGCTCAATCCGTATTTTGTTAGAATATATAGAAGCAAATGTATCTATATGCAGCTATACCATATCTGCTATTCCAGTTTAGGGAATTCTGGTGGAGTAAAATCAAAAAGCTAGAGATGCAAGAGCTACATTTATGTCACTAGAAGCCAGAGAGATATACAGAATTGTTACGAATTATTTTACTTTTACAACACTTATTTTGAAAGGACAAATAAAATTAGTTTTGTTCACTGTTGCAGTATGTAATACATATTCCTAACCCTTGCTGGTTGTGCTTCAATTCAGCAGCTTACTTTTATATAAATAAACTCAGGAAAAAAGTTAAGAGATCTTTGCTATTAATACTACTACCCCTGTTTACTGGGTAAATTTTCAGAAGGCATTTTATTGCTTGAAAGATATATGATAATAATCTTTAATCACGCAATCTTGTCTCTAAGTCGAAGAATTCAGTGAAATTTATAGGTGGGTAAACTGAGGTGTTTTTGACAACTTAACAAGATTAGTGAGAGAGTGAGGAATAAATCTAAAACATTCGTATCTTGTTAAATATAGAGAAAGTTCTTAGCATTTTCTACAATATAACTACAAAACCAGAATATGAACAAATTATTTTGTACCCATCTTTCCTATACCTTTTTAGGAAGAAGAAATGTTGAGGTTTTTACAGCAGTACTGGAGAAACAGCCTTTTAGCACAAGTACCTTGTAGTCGTCTTTCTGAAGTTCCAGTTTTTGAGCAGAAAGTAACCAAAAATGAGGTAAGAAGTAAAATCAGCTGTGATCAAACCATATCTAATGAATACCCAACAGTATGTACGTGCTAGTGGGATATGTAAGCAAGCATGTACTGGAAATTGTAAAACTTGGCTGACAAAGAGTGGAACGTTTGGACCCTGAGAGAGAGCAGCTGCAAACACTCTGTGTAGGGCTGATGGAGGGTGTATGTTGGGGGAGGACCACAGGCACATGTAGAAGGGCAGATGAAAAAAAAAGAGTTAGATGCAGGGGGAGTTAGGCATAGGAGGTCACAACCTCAAACAGTGCAGCTGCATGACGGCCATCGCATGTTAAAAATGCCTCTGTCTTGGAGGGAAGAGAGCTGCCATAGAGTGAGCTCCATGGGTGGTGAGTAGAGGTAGCAGGGGTGCAAAGGAATATGGATGGCGAATGGTGGATTTTAGACTAGCGAGTGAGGCTTGTCATAAGGTGCGAGCTGTGTGAAGGGCAATGCATTCAGTTCACGGAGTTCTTCTTCAAAATGAACTGGGATGGCTGGATAAAAATGGGGGGAGGTGACCATGGCTATTGTTGCAGCCGTTCAAGCTAAAAAGATTAAACATCAGTTCAGTAAACAAATTTCTGATTATTGTTCTCCCTGCCCAGCACTTCCCGAAGTGAGTTACAAGTCAACCCAACACATATGCATACTACCCTGGCACAACATAAGGATACGGACTGGTCTAAAATACCACTTTTTGACTTTTCATGGTAGGGTAGCCTTTAAAGCAGGTGCTTCCTCTCCTTCAGAAATCTTTTTAAAGCTCAGCACAGCAGTAAGTTGGGTATTGGGGAGTAGCATGCATTTCACATGTTGCTCCTCTGAAGCCTTACCTTGGCAACCCATGCAGCACATAATACACGTGCTTTTTCTTATAGTTTGGATGGGGACGGGGAAGACGTGAACAGCATTCTCCTGGTTGCTGAGGTATGCATAACTTTTAAATGCTGTGCAATGGGCCAGAGAATTTTCATGGGAAAAAGGCATCAATACAAAAAAACAAATAAATGAGATGCAGATTTTCACATTGAAGTGATATGCACACACTGAGGCCGGATATAGGTAAAAACATATGTCAAGTTTCACAAATGCATCGAAGTTGTATTACTGGAAATAATTTCTGAAGGCTCAATCTCCATATTCTTGTGTAACGCATTCCCACAGCAGCTGTCACACCAACACCCAATGCACTGCTTGCAGCATGAGCAGAGGAATAAAGATCTGCTGATTATTTTTGTGCGAATGCTATTGTTTTTCTTTAAAGCAGTATGAAAACTTGCAGAGAAATTGAAAAGCAAAGTTAAAAAATCTCAGAGCAAAAACACTGCCAGAGGTTCATTTATACTCTAGATTTCAGTGGTTTCACAAAGGAGCAAGACAGGAACTGCCCAGAAACGACTGATGGACTTGAAAACACTATCAGAATTTACCACCCTTCTTGTCAGTGGCAACCCAGACATCTCACAAGCACAAGACTAAGACGGGGCTAGGAAGGGCTGTCAGCATGTTACGGGTGCTAAAATGCAAAACAAGAAATATAAAACTGCATGGAGGGCCAAGGAAGAGCTGCAAGATTGAATCCAGAAGAAAAGAAGCACAAAACCCCTCCTGTGGTTAAAGTAGTTTACTGCGAGTTCAGATGTTAACAGGTCTGTGTGAAATCTGTTTATGATTGCCTGCAACATGACTAATCTAGGTATTTTGAACTATACATAAAGACAAGGCAAAGCCCTCACCTCCCTGAAGTTACCGACAAAACTTGCATGGACTAAAGCAGGGCTGAGATTCATGTGAATAAAAGGTGCTTTTGTTACACTTTTTATGTCTACTTTTCCCTTCTTTTTTATTATTCTATTCACTGGTAGGAGGCAAAAGAAATCCTGCTGGTATTCAGAAACATTATTTACAATTTCTGTACCAAGAGAAAGACTAGGTCAGATTGTGGTAAATGTTTCAGTTGATTTAGCCTGTTCTTCTATTTGCACAAGCTTTTTCAATAGTAGATTGCTAAACCGTTCTGAGGAACCATTTTCTAAGGATAGCTTATTTCCAACTACTTGTTTAGGTGCTGAACTTCTATCATGCAGTTGATTGTCTAAGCCCTCCAATAATATGATTTGTTACTGGTTAGAAGTTTAAATAGCATATTGTTGAGTACCAAGTGGATACTAATAAATAACTTACTTTCAGCCCACTAAAAAACATGCCGCTTTTAAGACCAGTGAACAAATTCATGAGTGCCCAGGAACTGTCTGAATATTCACAAAGAATGGCTAAGCCTCAACAAATAAAGCAACCTGCATTTGGCATTTTCATTTCTAAAAGTATTTCTGAACCCACATTTGTTTGCTTGTACTTTTGCTACCATTTGCCAGCTCTATAAACAAAAGATGTTTCCCAGTGCTAACACTCAACTCATTTTACTGTTTGCATTTCAACAGTAACTAAAAACCCCCAACACAGACCACAAGCTAATACACTGCCCCCAAAAACTGAGTGTTTGATCACCACCCTGGTATATTTGTTAGTCTTCAGATTTTTTAAATGTAATATCTAATTTATGCCAAAGAATGTACCTAAGCATTCACTAAATAGACATATAGCATTCAACCAGTCATAATTGCTGAATTTTTTAACTGCAGAAATCATGGCCTATGTTTGTAAATTACAGATCATATTAAATACCAAAAATGTGAATGAGGTGATTATTTATTCAGTCTTCCTAAAGGAAAAAAAGTTTCCTTTAAGAAAATGAAAACCAGCCTTCTGATCTAAAGATAAGGCTGCTTCTCTCTTTAATAAACACAATAAAATGGTGCAGACATTTTTATTCCCTATAAAAATATTTTACAGTAGAATTTTATACTTAATTTATTTGTAATAGCTTTACTGTTTTGCTCTTCCTTCTGGCTTTAAACTTTATGGCAGGTTTCATTTTGTAATTATAATTCTCCACTTTACATTACAAGTAAATCATTTAGAACAGTTAATTTTACTGATATTGTCATTATATAAGAAGTCAGAAACAAACACATTATTTTAATTACTCTTTAAGCACTTGGCATCTTTGGCACATCAGTATGAAAGTAAGTTTTCGGATGGGTGCCCACACTATTTTATTTATTGATGTGACTTTTCCCTTGTTTGTAGCTGTAATATAACTAACCAAACAGTATGTGTTGTACAGATACAGGCTTGGTATTTTCAACAGCTATTTACATTAATAATCAAGTGCACAATGCAAATGAACATTATTAAGATTGCAGAAAGTATCATCCTTGTAGCACTCTTACTTTATTATCACTGCTTGTTGTTTATTTCTCTTTTTAATACGCAAGTATGATGTATTAAAGTTACGCTAGTGATCTTTCTCCCATCCTTTAACAAAGTACTTATACTTTCCAAATGGACTGATTTTGTATCATTATAGTAATTATTATTAGAAAGGCAGCAAAACAGTGTTCTTTGAATTCTTTTTGACTGGTCCATCAAATACCACATTGACAAGCCAATAACAATTCAGAAGGCTGTGCTAGAGCAATAACAAAACTATAATACTTACATTTGCACATGTGGGGGCTGAAAACGTCCCTGGTTAATGTTGTAGAACGTGAAAGCCTGTGTGGGGTTGGAGCTGTACTCATCCACTTCAATTATGAGTCTACTGTGCTGATGCCTTCTAGCTGCCATAATGTGCGACTGGGCGAAAGCCATGCTTGCACTGTGTAGTTCGGCTTTTTCAGGCGATCATATCTGCTATCTTCCTACATCGATGGAAGAAGACCATGACATCTCCTTACCTAATCAGCACACTCCCCTTCGAAAAACCTAAAAGCAGATTGAAGAGATGGAGCATAACTGTTTGACAGTTAACCTGTTTGGAATTTGCTTTATTTAATATGAGATGAAGATGAAGGGGGGATATGCAGGGACGAAGACACACAGCTCAAAGAACTCATCACAAACCTTTCCAACTCAGCAATTTTATGAACGTACTTTAGTTGGGGGTGGGAAGCAGGGAGTGGAAGTAAACTTGCTAAAGAACACAGGGGCAACTTTCTCAAGTATTTCAGACATTTAATACAAATCTAAAAGACAAGGCAGTCATTCTTCAGAATGGTGCGACAAATAATAATGTTTCTTCAACATAATCATTTACTTTCCTTTCTTTTTTTATGGCACGGCTGAATGTTTATTCCCCTGACACAGATATGAAGGGCTCCCCCCTTCAAACACATTCTCTTCTCAGTCAGCACTAGCCCAACATTCTGGATTCACTGGAAAAGAAAGTGATTCAAAGGCTAACACACAGTTAAATGTTATTAAATATTAAAAAAAGTAAAATCCAAACAGGTTTTATGTTTGGGAATAAATTTTTCCCTGAAGGTTATGCAAGTCTAGAATAGCTGCACTGAAAATGGGTAGAAGAACAGCAAAGTGAAACCAACTGGAATGCAAAGAGTATCCCCTAGAAACAGCAGAAAGTAATTTAAATGTGAATTTTACTTTTATTTCCCAGTTTTAATAAAAAATGGATTATAAGCTATAAAGGTGGGTATTTTTACAGTATAATTCTGCATCCTTTTCAAATGTTGTCTGTCTTAAGTATTTACTTTCATGCAAGCGAGGGCTCTTTTCTTCTAAGGAATATACGTAATCTGCTTCAGAAGATGTATTTCATGGTAAGCCATGCTAGAATGCAGCAATTCACTTACTATGTGCAGATTCTGGAAAGCAGGACTACAAGTATTTTAAGTGACCTTGCTGATGTGCCTTACTTCCATTCTGAAGGGACCACTGCCAAGAGTGATGGATGAGGGAGGTCTTCACAGTCACTCAAATTTTTAAAGCTATTTACAGGTACTTTGGTCCAATTCAATTCTAGTGGCAGTCAAGCACTTAAGCATCTTTAAAAATCTGGGCTTCAGTCCTTTGCTTAACTACTACAGATGTTAAGTACTCCAAGAAGTGGTGGTGTATTTTTGTTTTGGGAAATCTTGTCCTTAGGAAACTGAAATGAGAGATTCAGCTCAGTTTTGTTACTTACTGAATGGCTGTAAAATGATGACAACTTGCTGTCACTAACAACCCGCAGGAAAACAGTCTGAGAATGAAAGAGCAGATTCCTTCATGCCCCTAGAATTGAGTGGTAAGGAAGTGGCAAAATAACAACGAAGACAATTTTGGATTTTAAACACTTTCAGATGCCACGTTCAGGCTACGAAACAAGCAGCAGCACAAAGGAATATGCCAGAGCAGGGGGAGGGAAGGGAGACACTATCCTTCTAAGAATAATCAAGTACAAATTGCTGCATTTAGGAAATAAGAAATTATGATGGCAGATGTGAAGAACCTTCCCTGAGGAGCTTCCTGCATTAAATGATGCATTTGTAAAGAAGTTTGAATAGGCAAGGTCAGAGATTTTATAGGGGGCAAACTGTTCTAAGTGAACCTACTTCTGTTTGAAAGAAACTATTAGAACTGGTGACCTCTAGAAATATTCTCCAATAAGATTAATAATTTATGATTCCACAGCTCTACATAAGGATTTCAAACTACCTGAAAAACACAGCCTTTGTTTTATAATTCAGAGATTATGCCCACTTTACACACAACTGAACTGCAGTTAAAAAGGAGTTCAGGCACTGCCTTAGAGATCTATAATCTCCCTTCGGCCTTAGTAAGTTCTCAGGAGTTCACAGCAGGTGAGAAAATGCCTTCTGTCAGCCTCCTCTTTGGGTCCTCTCTTTTGTGACTTCTCTCAAGTTATAGATCAAATCTGCTGCAGAAACAGCAGACGTATGCAGGTACCCCAATATCCACTCTTAAGCTCTGCTTCCTCTTTCTGGGTAAGTGGAAAATACCACTTACCAATACAAACTAACTCAAAAGAACAAATTTATTTGCAAATAGAAACAAACCACAGCCAGCACACCGCTGATATACCCTTTAGTGCTGAAGAGTTCTTTTAAGGAGGGAATCAATCCTTGCACATGGGAGAGTGTATGAATCACACCATTAGGCCAGCTTGAGAGGATGCTAGCCACAGACATTCAGCAAGAAGTTCACCATATAAACATCTAGAAAATGGGAAGATGTATTTCACTTGAGGTAAGGGAAAAAAAAAAGGGAAAAAAAAAGAGATGCCACAGCACTGCTAAGCCTTCTGCCAAATAACAGTCACCCAATATCAACCCTGGACACATAAAAAGCATCCAAGACTGGAGAAGAAAAGAGAGAGCGCCAGATCCTGCAATAAAAATAAAATAACTAGCAATCACATGAATAGCCTGCGCTAAACAAAAATCACATATGTAACACACATAATCAGTAAGCATAATTCAATAGCAAGCTTAATTCAAGCTCATTTCAGAAACATACACAGATGTCTTTGAACCTTACCTTTCAGTCTAGGGTTTTCTTCCTGCATAAGTGGTTGGCTGACTACTAACATTCTTGGTGTTCGACAGAACAAGCTGTCTCTTTCCAGCTTGACTGATAACCAGACTGACACCCATTACTCCCCTCTTTCTGTTTCCATTTTCAATAGTCCCCCAAATCATAACTTTTTCTTTCTTTTAATATTCTGAAATTTCTTCCTTTCCCAAACCAGAGTATAAAATGCAGCAGGGAAATAATTATCTGCTTCTATAGCATGCAAGTTTTAAAATTATATGCCCAGCATTAACAACACAGAGCATTAAGACTCAAATCCCCACAGCGACAACATGCTAACCATCCTCTTCCCCCAGACTTATGGAGCTGCGGGATGTCTGCCAGGGAAAAACAGAGAAATGTAAAAAGGACTGCAAGAACATGAATACTAAAATAAATATCACAAACCTGGCTGTTAGAATCACAGACTGAGAAAAAGCTATTAAATCAGCTAAGCCATCTTCTTACTGATGGCAGGAATGTTCTCCATACATTATTTTACTGCTGCTTTCTCCAGCATGTGTTCAAATGTTCACAGAGCTCTGACCCAAAGCCCACTGTGTACAACGGACACGGCTCCACCGTCTTCAGAAGGCTTTGCATCAGGCCATAAACTGTGTGGATTGCAACATCTGTCCTGAGGAATTACTGGACTAGGCAGGTGCTTGAACCCAGATGTATATTTAAGTCCTTTGATGAGGTCCTCAAATAAATCTTTGTAGTAAGATTTTTTTTACTTTTTCAGCCTGAAATTTCTGGTATTTTCATCTCACAGCCTTCTTGTATAGCTGCCATAATTATTTCTCTTTTGCATGAATTTTCCAGCCTATTTATGCATCCTATTTCTCTTTTTTTCCATTTCAAGCCAACATTTTATTTTAATCTCACTTCTTCACTCACAGATTCTGCTTTATTCTATGTTCGTCCTTCAGTTCACCTTCATGTCCACTGTCTCTCGCCATATCTCATTCCGTCATCCCCACTGTTCCCTCCATCATCTACCCTTTGTCTCAAGCCTAAAAACAACACTGAGACTTCTTGAAAATTATTCCAGCAACACAAAATATGAATCTAGACTTGAAAACAACATGGCTTAAGCAGATGTCACTGAAATAATAATTGGAAACCAAGATAAAATACTGAGGATGATGATAATAAAAAAGAAGTTATAAATTAAGAGAGAAAACTGTGAAGGAGTTATCTGTTGAGCAATGAACTTCACTAGGTTACAAAAAATCTGGAGGTCAAGAAGCACAGCATGGCTACAGCATACCCCAGCAAGAGTTCAAGAGAGGCAGTTGCCAGATTTTGCACTAATAACAGTGAGATAACATAAAGAAAGAAGAGGACGCTGGGACTCTCAGCAATACCAAGATCAGAGGCAAAGAGGTAGCTACGGAAAACATGTTAGTTTTGCTCAGGGAATCTGACAAGCTGGGATTTGGGGAGGCAATGAAGAAATGAAATGTAGTATCGAAAAAAAAGATGTTTTCATGCAGCTATAAAACATCAAAGCCGTATTTTTTTCAGGAAAAGCCAGTAAGACAACAGCAGTAAAATACCTTAAAGAAGCGCGTGAGAGTTTGTGATAGACCGCATAGTGACACGCTTGCTTCTTGTGCAAATCTTGGATACTGTTAATCAGAAACCCTTCCAAGAGCTTCATCAAGGGTTCAGGTCTTCCCCTATACTGCACTACAGTGCTCTTTATAAACTGTCAGGTCATCCTTTACACAGGGAAGTACACCCTTTATTTAAACCCAAAAAAAGCGCTACAGAGTATTCTGCAGCAATGGTCCCAATTGTCATAGTAACATTCCTATAACCACTAGTGATTGGCTTCATTATCACAAATTACTATTTTTGTTTTAACCCCCCCAAAAAAGCTTGTTATAGACTGACCAGCAATAGGCGAACATACTGGAATCAGTAAAGCAATCACTTACTATGAGCAATAGGCTGAAAATGCTAAAAGTTTTTTGCTGTCTAAAATACCCATTTCAGATACTCCAGATAGAAGCCAATCAATGGAATTAGGTCTGCTATCTTCAGTTCTGCAATCGGGAAATGAATACTGAAATAATCCTAAAAAGGCATTATTCTGTGGGAAAGGATGAGCCAGGCAAATCACTCTGCAGATGAAAGCTTTTCCAAAGGGATACACTCTCCTCTTCCTCCTCTTCATTTTCTGAAACAGAATGCAAGTCCTGGCAAACCAAAACCACTGAGCTTCCCCTTAGCAGACTAGTTTGGACTCACTTGACAAATGAGGACTTTAAAGTGAAGGCAGCATAATCAAATGTCATTGAGACACTTGTAGATTTTAAGGTCGATCATGCACATTTCTACTGATGGAATCATTAGGCTTTCTAAATGAATACAATTTGCCATAGATAGAAACATTTCCCATTGCATTTAAAAATAAACAAATAAAACTGCAATGTACTGAAGTGAAATATGCATTTATAAGCCCCCTTTTCCCAAAGCAAATGCTTTATGTACCTGCAATTTGTGTCAATGAGAACTAAACAACAGCATTAAAAAACCAACAGACTCCTCAAGGATAACTGAATTACAATCTCATAACCTGTGGTGCCATTTAAGGTGTTTACCACCCTTACAAACCTCCCAGAGTTCTTCATGACGAATGTAGTGACCTAGAAATCCTGTCGGGAAACCTAACCCTACTTCAGCTACAGAAGCAGTACGGCATTTGAGAGCATTAGCTTTTCTAAATGCCAGTTTAGCGGTGGTGAAACATGCCAGGGTGACAGCCTTCAAGCCTGCAGCCCTCCATCCCCGGCACAGACAGAGCGCGCGCAGAGGGGCTGGCACCCGCGCCAGACCTGGCGCGCTTCCCTGGCCCGCCTGTGCGCCTCGGGCCTCCGCTGCAGAGACCACCACTGTAGGGCAGCTCTAACCTCATATCCACACAGGCTAAGAAATCCCAGGTTTTAAGCAGCAAATAAATGTACAAATGAGGGCGAGTTTTGCAATGCAGATTTATCTCCGCAAAAAAAATGGAACGCACTCACTGGTCCATTCTGTGAGTACCATGAGATGGCAAGATGTACTGCTCCATCTGCTCCTCGGGGCATAACATGTAGGTATATTGCTGTGCAAGTCTGTAAAGTTGTCTTAAGGTCAAAAATTGGAATAAAACCTTTACAAATGCCTCTTTACCATGGCTCTTACCATGGATTTCACAATCCTCGTCTGGTAATTAGAGCACATACGCTCCACTATGGTATTTTGAAAAACCTTTGCCTATGGTGTATCTTTAATTGAAAGAGATCTTAAGTATCATGTTTTCCAGTCTCTGCTCTCTTCAGTGGCTTCTGCTGAAAGAAGTCATACCATCCCCATGATTTATTACGGGGACTCTTTGGGAGGTCTTTTTAAAACATGTCTGAGATGGTTTTCTGAGCCAGAGAATCTAAATTTACTCAATTCTGTGACCGTATCTTCTCCCTGGAAGTCAGAGTTATTCCCACCCATATAACCAAAACAAGGGGGCATAATTCTGAGTTACTCGTATGCCTCAGTCATACCGACTTCAATGAGAAGAAACGCAAGATCTATCCTCTTCTGTTTAGACTCTTCTATTTCACCTATCAATGAATACTTCAGTGCCCCATCATCTATATCACATATTTGTTAACTGCAGATCTACAAGGCACTGAGCAATCTGTTTTGTAGCGTGAAAAAAAATCAGTGACTTAAATAAGACCTCTTATTTCTCTGTAATTATAATTACCTTAACCTACATTAGAAAAAAAAACAACAAAAACCCCCAAGATATTTCTCACCGTGCTAAAACATACATCATTGTTCTCCTTTGCTGATTATAATGACCTGTCAAATATGGTATGACAAAACTCTTCACTGAAATTAATTTTTTTCTTCAAATTAGCTTTCTTCCATTGCTCTCAAACAAATATTGTACGTTTCTCTCATTACTTTATTTATAAAGAACACTAACATACTTGTTAGCTTTAACTGTCATAAAAAGATTATATAGACACAGCAAGTAGGAAATGAGATAAATTATTTGTCTTTTGGAACTATGCCCTAACATCCACTTCTGTGGAGTTCCCTCCAAAAATATACTGTACCTAACTACATGCCAAAGTTCTGACCTGGCATCCAGAAAAAGAGATAGATGAATGAGTTCAGAAAACACAAGAATTGCACATTTGCCTATGAAATCTAATTCTGTATTTATTTAAAGCAGTTACCACTTAGAAACCTTCTTAGCCAGTCTTATTTTGAATTATGATTGTATGATTTTAATTTACTTTTTCTCATTTCCCTACCTAGGTTCCCAAAACTACAGTAACTGAATATTCTATTTATGAAGATTTAATTTTATTTTGGCTCATCAGCAGTATCATTTTCTGAATCAAATTCACATCCATACAAATAACTGTTCATTTATTCAATTTAAAAAATAAACACAACCTAATAATATTCTTTTTTTTCACCTTAAACTTCCACTTTACAACATATCCAATATATTTTAGATTTAAACACTGCAATACTCTTAGGATTTACAAATAGACTGAACATTTGACAAGGCTAAATGCATTATTGTAATCCTACATACGATCTTGCCTGAATGTATAAAACATTATCATATTTGGATAAAATAGATGCATTTTTCTCAAGTAAAACCAAATCTTTTCCCTGAAAAATATACTGGTTTGCCTCAGTATTACCTGTATTTATCCCAAAATATCTGCAGAGGTAGCTAATCTATTTAAGTAATTACCTCTAGGGAAGGAAATTTTAAATAAATATCTAAAAACCACAAAACTGATTTCTCACTCTAAAAAATTTGCCTTCGTATCAGGCAGTATTTCTAAATCTACATTATTAAAATTATGAGTATACATTCATAAAAGACAAATTACAAGTCCCAAAATGATAATACTCATTCTAAGGGAAGATAGCTAAAAATACGGGTTATGTGCAAAAATGATAAAAAACGGGACATTCCAACAGGAGTAAATTAGGGTTGCAGGGATTTGATTCTACATGTTCTTTTTTTTCACCCTTCTGTGACAAGTGGCCTCACACTCATTTCCTAGCCTTCATCTGTACAAGCCCTGCTGGGTCAAGTCCCACTTGCCTGTGACACATACTTTATTCAAACCGATTTCAGTGGAAATTGTGTATAAATGCACAGAATTTGACCGATTTGATCATTCATGCATATCTGAGGGCAGAATACATCCCATCTGGTTCAGTGTGTTCACTCCGATACCAAAATTACATCAGAATATGCCAAAGCAGAGGATTATTTTAGCAGACAGTTCAAGTAGCTTTCATGTAAGCATTCAAAATCAGTGTTGGTCACCAGCAGTGGGTCGGCAAAGTACAGCAGAGGTGCCAGGGTGGCTCAGGGCGAAGGTGAATGGCACACAGCACCCCTGGAACAGCCAGCAGCAGAGGCAGTAACTCCCCTGCTCTTGAGTTTAGCAGGAGCTTACAGTCTCTCATACATAGGCAAATTAATACTGGTAAGAGAGGGTCTTCCCTTTTTGTGCAGCAGCACCTCTCAGCTGCGGATGAATTTCTGTTGCCAATATTCTCGTCCAGTTTCAGAAAGAAACCCAACACTAACAACTCTGGAAAGGTTGCTGATCTCTATGTCAATACACAAGAACAGAAAATAAAAGTAGCCAATCTATTCCTGTAATTCAAGATGAATGAAATGCCAAAGTACCAGCACACAAATATATACAGGGTGGAATGTAGAACATAGCTTACACGTAAATATATTTATAGTGATACTGCTTCTGAGATCAGTATATCTTTTTCTATTAAGGCCTGGAGTTAAATTATAAAATTCATCAAGCAAATCCTTAACAGCTACATTTTTTTCTCTTACAGCTACATTTTTTTCTCTTAGACATAAAACTTTGAAAATGAAGTATACTGTCCTATTAGTTTTGTTGTTTCACTTTTTACTCATTTAGTTGCATCCATCCCATTGAAATCCTTCATGTCATCTGATTAATGTTCAGGGAGGGAGTCACTGGGTTTCTTCTGTTTATTTTTCCAGGTATCCTCCCCAGGACTGATACAAGAAAAAAATACTCAACAGTTATTTGGGCCACTCACTCCTCCTACCCATAAAGTCATGTCCACAAAGAGCCCCCCTTCACCGTCCACAGGAAACAGACAAAGGCAACTAAAAGCTTTCCTTCAAAGAAAAAGAGAGAGGAAAGATAGTATGGGGGAAGTTCCAGACACACAGTCCTGAGGGGAAGTGTTTCTGGTCAAACACCTCTGAATATTCTTCAGACCTAAAATGGATCCTACTGATTAGCAAAGCATCCAGTCCTACAGTGCCTTTCTCACACAGGGATGCTTCAAATCACTGCTCCCCCTGAAGCTGAAGAGGCTACTCATAAAAAAACTACACTGAGTGCACTCACAGTACTCCATGGCAGCTAGGCTAGCTCAGGTGGAAGTTATCACGCTGTAAAACACAGCGCAGACTGTGCCAAGTGACAGGAATAGTTGGTCAGTGACTGGGCTGGCTGCCCCCGAACTGTGACTCCGAGCTGTATGCACTGTACATCAGCTGATGCACTGGCTGCTTGAAAAACTCTTCTGAAAATTTTATTTGGACCGACTACAAATTTTCATGTAACGCAAAAGATGCTAAAACAAAGCCAAACAGTTCAGGGGTGAAAAGTAAAGGGAAATCAAATTTAAAACATACTTAGGAGGCAAGTATCAAAGTAGTGAAATGAACCCATTATACATTTTTGGTTTTCTTTTCCCTTCTGTCTTACTTAATCAACCTGGTGAAACCAGAACATTTTTTTGGTGTTGTCAAATCTGAAGTTTCCACTGAAACATGTTGAAGCTGACATTTTTTTTTGTTTTGGTTCTTGTTCAAGGTACTAGATTGTTAACTACTGGCAGTAGCTGAGTTTTAATCCATCCCACCCCAGCTGCAATAGGCAAGGTACCTTGAACGTTACCAAAAACTGCTTCACGCTAGGGACAAAGTGTTGAGGGGCAAAACTGAGATATACCTCAGAACAGCAATACAGTGAAGATAAGCTCTGAGTAAGAAATTTTTTTGTTTACTACCAGAAGAAAGGCTGTCCCACAAAGTTGAAATAATCCTAGTATTACTATTTATTGTCATATGAGTGTCCACAGACCAAGTGAAATCCAACAGCAAACTATGCTAGGCACTGTACAACCATGCAGTAACAGAGAGTCTCTGCCCCAAACAGCTTACAGTCTCCAGAAGCTCAACAAAGGATATGGGAGAAAAATAATACAGCAACGCAGAAAAATGATCAGTGCAATGGCAGAGCACTATGTTCCTTCCATTTTCTTTTACGGAGAAGGAAAAAGTAAGTGGGATTAGCGTCACAAAAGACAAAAGCAGAGAGAAGATGGGATATGAGAGTCAGTGAGAGGAGGAAAAAGGTGGTAAGAAATAAAGTCGCATGGAGGATGTTTGAGCTATACAGCACGTTAAGCTAAGTGGTGCGACTACGAGAGCTGGCAAAGAGGGACCTTCAGCAAAACAGCCAATTAGGAAAAGGCAGAGAAAAAACAGTCAAAAATAACAGTAACCATCGGTCTCCTTCGTATGCTGCTGCTACAGCTGCTCTGCTGGCTTCAGTCTTTGGTTGAATGGCAAGACCCTCACCTGCCATAAGGGAAGCTGGACTGGCTATATGGCAGAGGAACTGAATTTAAAAGGTCAAGAAGGCATGCCACTTTTCAAAAAAGTGATATATGCTAAATACAGTAATCTTGGTTTTAGCAGAAATGTATAAATTAAAAATATATAACAAGTAAGGGCAAATACTTGCAACTGAAATGTATTATACATATGTATTACACCTCTGAATCTCTGTAAAAAAGAAGATGAATCCTTATTACACTAATATCAGTACGGCTCTCTGTAGTCACACACAATACAGCATATTTAAATGACATTATGAACCCAATCTTACTCCCATGGTAAATAATGGCATTTTAAACAGTGACTGAATGGAAAACGCTAAGCATTTTGTATTTAGGTTAGTGTAATGAATCCCAAATCAGTTATGACTGCAAGTTACTACATATATGCCGTGATGGTTACTTGTTAATTCTAATACAATTTCCACTGTCGTATCAAATCACAGCAAAACTGTCACACTTGTTGACAGTTTCAGCAATGAGGTCAAGCAGTGAGCAGTCACAAGGAATGAACTGCTTTACCCTCCAGAGGTGGCCACTGCAGAAGCAGGTGAATAGCCATTACCATAACAGCTCTGCTCCTTTTTGCAATAGATCTTATACTGGACTGTCATTCTGCAACCTTGCCCAAGCATTACATTCACATGTTATTTTATTTGTAACAACATCAGCCTGAAAAGATGACTTTCTAACAGGAAGTCAAAGGATAACAGACCAGTGACCTTCAAGGACCCTCTTAAATTACTAACCTGGCTTATATTTTGAAACATAACCTAGAATATCCAGAATTGAAACAGAAGCATGTATTTAAGTTAGAAGAATTAGAGACCACCTTGCTCTCACACAGACCCAATTTACCTATGGACAATGACCACAGAATCCAAACTGGTGTACGATCCAGAACACCCAAATTGAAGTTTCCAGCACTGCACTTAGTCTTATTCTGAGAGCTCAAACTGTACATTGTAATATTCTAATATATCTTAATGTAGCAGGAACATGTGAAAAAGCTCTTCCCTCAGATTACCTTACACATCCTCTCTAAATTCTTCAAAACAAGGTTCAGCAAGAATCAAATGGACTAATTTATTTTTACTGTGTTTATTAATCATTTGAGATGAAAACTGTTTTCATGGACAAAAATATTAAAATTCTCAATTATAAACACACTTTTTTTATCTACTATTTGATACTGTTTCCATATGCCTGAAAAAAGAAACTGCCTGGATAACTGACTAAGCAGTTACCTGGTTTTGGGGGATTTGAGTCTCCTTCCATGTAATTCAGTGGCAGAAGTCTAGTTGACTTAAAAGACAGTAACCTTTTTATACACCTCTACATGTTCTACTATATAGAAGAGCCCACTCCTGTGTAACTCTTCAGGTGAGGAAGATTGCACCTGAGGCAGAAGATCTGATCATACTTGGTTCCTAAAAGGACGTAATGTGGACATTTTTTTCTAATTCCGTATAATAAATTCAATTAAATACATACAATCACAAACAACACTATATTCTGTGAACCACTAACTCAAGAAGCAGAAACATCAATGTCAGAACTGGCTATGTATGCCAAATCAGAACTCCAGTCCGCTTTAC
>NW_009202284.1:59356-60852 GCF_000690835.1 Fulmarus glacialis
GTAATGAGCACATTAAATAAAAACCATGACCTGTTTAAACAAAGATCAGAGCGCCAGCTTTATCTTTGCATTCTCTCATGTTTGTTGCTTGGCATCACGAACTAATACCAAAACAAGTATCTTACTAATACCAGCTCAGTATGTTTTCATACAGGGCATGAGGGGTTTGCTCTCATCTACCAAGAAGATTTGTATATCTTTAAAATGGGCATTTTTCTTCACACGAACATGCACAGGTATTCTCAGTGGTTACTCTGCTTTAAATCAGACCAAAGGAGAGCAGGGAGAGAAGAGCTAGAGGGAATAATGTACAAGCAAGAAATTTTAAGATTCTTCTGTCTCAGATAGCTTGAGACAATGAGATAAACCAGAAGAGCCAAGCTAAAACTGTTTAAACATACCACTAAAATTTCATGGGTAATAATTAATATCAATCAATTCATGTATGTATCGTACATGGGATAGCCATTACATTTAATAATTTCAAAAAAATCCATATGTAAAACAGAAATTAACCCCCCCTGTTGGTGTAGTATATTACCAGAAAATTTACAGTGCCTGGCATCATGAAACTGTTTATTACGAATGGGTGCAACACGGATTACCATCATATAATGACTCCTTAATTGGTCTTCTCAAAAGATATTCTTTTTTGGTAGTCAAATTTCAGACACACACATATAAAATGTAGTCTTGTATTTTAAATATCTACCGATATTATTTTGAAAAATTGAGAGTTCACTTCATCAGGAGCCAATCACAAAGTTTAATAATCTTGCCTAGTTATCAGTTTATCCAGAATATCCAAAGCTCCTTTATGTTAGTCTAAATTACCTACTGAATTTATTAAGCCTTAAGTGAAGTTGAAATGGCTATCAATACCATACATTATCAGCAGATCTCTTAATTATTATATTGTCAAGGTATAGATTGTGTAAGCAGAAATCTTCCGCCAAAGAGAATGGAATATTTAAAATCTGTCTAGTTTCTGCATGTTGCCCATCTTTATCCCCTATGTTATCCAGAGGCAAGTATATGCATTTATAAATGTATTCCACACTACCCGTCTGAAAGTGCAAAATATAAAATGCAGGTATTAAAAAAGCAATGTATTAAAAGCAATGAAATCCCTACCTAAACGTCCCTAATCTTTTTTTTCTGCTCCACTGCTTTGAGTGTGCTGGATACCAAGTAACAGCGCAATAAATTACACAAAAATTAGCAAGAATCCTGAAAAACTTATTGAACGGTTTCCTCCCGGAACAAAACTTTGGAGGTCACTAAATCCTCTCCGACGACAAAGGAAAGTTCTTCCACTTCCACAACCCCTTCCCCCGGCTAGGCGAGGGGAAGCTACCGGGGAAGGCGCACACGGATTTTCCTCGGGGGCTTCCCTCCCGGGAAGTCTCCGGTGGCGGCTGGTGACACCTGAACACGGGGGGATGAGAGAGGCACGCCGGGGCGACCCGCGAGCGGGAGGGCTGGCGGCGGTGCCG
>NW_009202285.1:0-1552 GCF_000690835.1 Fulmarus glacialis
AAGGAGGATTTCAGGATTTCCTTAGTCACATCTAGCTGCTCTTTTGCCACAGGCAAGCTGCCTTTAACAACGTGCTTGCAGATCTTGGACTTTTTTCTCTAGACTATAGAACCAGACAGCACACACAGACCTTGCCAGGAGAGATTTCTTGTTAGGGCTCAGCATTGCTTGGCATTTGTTGTGTCATTATGCTAGCGGATATGGTGTCTCCAGCACTGAAACAGAGCTGTTATCAGCTCCAGCAGATGGTGGTCTTCATGGTCCAGAGCCCAAGGCTTGAAGACATGAACAAGAACTGGGATCCCAGGAGACAGTGGCACAACAAAACTCGGTGAAGTCCTGTTTTCCTCATTTACTCCAGACCTGACTTCTGGGAAAAAGATAGAAGAAGATTTCATCATTTATTAGATCTTAATTAGTCACTTTGCTACTAGTTCTGTCAATAGCAAGAGCTAGAAGGCTAACAGGCTGACTGGGAATAGGTTGAAAACAATTTCTCACCTCTGGTGAATGAAAGAAAGACGGAAGCCTTTGGATGATTAAACATGGATGATTCAACAGAGAAATTTTGGAGCTCTTTTACCAAATGCGCAATAATTTCTTAACCATCAGCAGAAACAAAACCAACGAAGCTCACAGGTGATGGTTTCAGTTTGGATCTCAATTTCCTAAGGCAGATATCACTCTGATAATGGACCTCCTGCTTTTTTGCTTCAGCTTTCTAAGGCCAAGGCCAGCATTGCTTTGAACAGAGAAAGTGGAAGTCAACAGCCTCAGTGACTGCATTTCTAAAAAATAATTCCTCAGCCACAGATCCATATCCTATTACTTGACTTTCTATGCCACCATGAATGAAGAGGATGAGGCTGCAGAGTCAACTGGACAGTTCAGCTTGTGGAGGGTCAGACCTACTTGGCTGACAGTAACATCAAATTTGTCAGTCCGGTAGTTAAAGTTACAGAAGAGTAGTGCTGTTACTCATGTTTTCGCTAAATTTGCTTATCTGTGAATATCATGTGATTGGTCCTGCAATGAAGCCACAGCTAATCCTCAGACATCACTTGGCCTAAGAGGGGAACACTTAGGGAAAGATGCATAATACAGTGCTAATCATAGCTGCAAGAAAGATACTCAGGGGTTTCCATAAAGGGCATGGTTGCTTTTTTGTTCTTGAAGCACTTTTCCTTTTTTCTCAGACTTAAAAGAAGGGCAAGAAGCAGTAACTCTCTCCTGGACTTCAGTATTTCAGTAGACATTCTGCCACTCCCAGAGGCTGTATTCGCTTGGAGCTGTTTCAGAGATTTGCTAACTTCCTGATGTCTGGACAAAAAGACATTAGTTTTCTGTTCTGTCTCACAGATGACACATCTCAGACAGTGGCCGAAAATATCTCAAAAAAAAAACAACCCAATAAAGAAAAAGGAAAAGAAACATTGTCTTACTGCTACAAACCTGCCTCCTTCATGGCAGAGGTGTGCTCCCGTCAAACCAAAGAGGGGGAGGACGCTGGTCCCATGACAACGCACAGATGTGATGCAGTGATAACAAAGGT
>NW_009202286.1:0-5193 GCF_000690835.1 Fulmarus glacialis
TGAGCTTGGGTTTCTCATTCATCCTCTTTCAGATCACTGTTTGTTGCAAGAAAAATAAAGTCACATGAAAGTGGTCGCTACTGACAGTATCATGGCTCTGCTAGGGCTTGGGAACGGGTTTTCTTGCAGGTCCCCTCAACTGAAGATCCCTTGTGGACTCAAAGTCTTTTTTATAGACCTGGCTATACTGCTTGGCAGGCTAACTAGGGATTTTGACATCTCTCATTACACTGTCAGATGTTTTCTCTCATGGTAGCATATACATTTCCTAAGGCCAGAGGCCAGGAGCCAGGGAGACATCACATTCTAACACCTATAACCTACCACTGAGAAAAAGTTAGAAGTTATCAAATTTGAAAATAAATTCTAAGATTACTTGCCCATGCCTTTTAATAACCCCCGCAGAATTAGGGAAAGGAACAATCCACCAGGTTGTCAGGGAACAGGGTCAGAAAAAGCAATTTGAGAAGAGGGAAACCTGAAGTGAATTTCCTGGTGTACTACTGTCATATGCTGAATAATAACTCATCCTGTGGCCAGTGTCACAGCTTTGATCTTTTGTTTTCCAAACAATGTCCTGCAGATGATTCAGGTGTAAACATGGTATCTGGCACAGTCCCATGAGCAAGCAGAGTTTTATGGCATCTTTACTACTGATTGCCGAGACTCTGGCTGACTTTACATCTAAATACTCCTGTGCATCCCGCGCAGCGGGTGTGGGGAGGCAGCGGGGTGACGAGACCTGCAGTCCTCCCCCTAAATTCACCCCATTCCTTCCCTGCCTGCACCTGCATGTGTTTAAGCAAGGCTCCCACGGGGGGAGGAGAAGGAGCCATACCTCAGATTCCCGCTCCTCCCAGGGCCTTCCTCCACCCTCCATCCTCCACCATCCATCCTCCATCTTCTATCAGGTTGCCCAGAGAGGTGGTAGATGCCCCATCCCTCAAAACATTCAAGGTCAGGTTGGATGGGGCTCTGAGCAACCTGATCTAGTTGAAGATGTCCCCGCCCATGACAGGGGGGTTGGACTAGATGACCTTTAAAGGTCCCTTCCAACCCAAACTATTCTATGATTCTATGATTCTGTGATTCCAAGCCTTGCATTGATCCATCTGGCAAATATCCTCATTTCCTCTTTAGAATAATTACTTCATGGTTTTACCTTTCCTGCCTCAGAGAACATTACATCATTTTGTTGGATACTTTGTTGGATGTGTCTTTGCTCCGTATCAGTGTCCACCTTAGAGCTGTATCCTAGTGAAGGACTCGCATCCCCTTGCACTCATGGGAAAGGGACAGGAAAAAGGCCATTTTCCATCACTTAATCCCTATGCTAGGAACCAACAGTAAGATCTCCTGAAGTGAGATATTTTGCTCATTTTGTCCAGTTGAAGTCTCAGTTCTTTATGCTCATGGAAGTGAAAAGGAAAAACGCTACATTCAAGGCAACATTTTCAATGGCTGATTCTCACTAAAGTATAACACCCAGAATATGCACGTGCCTATCCTGAATGCATAGAAACAAACTTTTACAAGAAAAGGGTGTGATTAGGCAACCATGCACACGCTATTATGTACAAAAGAAGGCTCTGACCAAAGTCGTCTTCAGGCAAAAAACATTCAAGGTTTCTCACCGCAATCTCGAGAGGAAGAACCCAGATTGATAAGGAGGGCTCAGAATTTTTTGAGGGACGAAACCCCAAGCGGCTTTACTGACAAAGTCAGTATTGCGTTAAAGGTTACTTCCCAAAGCTGTACTCCAATACAGAGTTAAGAAGCTAAGCATTTTCCAGATGCCTTTTTAATCTGGTACTTGATGGTAAAGGGCTTGCACTAAACATACTCTGTTTCAATAAACTGCATGGAAATTATTAACATGAAATACAGTGCCAGAAAAGACATCTATAACAGTATCTTGGAAAGCATCTGTTCACTTTACAGTTTATTGTCTTAATTCACTGTCATCTGGTTTTGTAATAGTTTCTTCATTTATTTGTTGATGACTCGCACAAATGGGATTCATGAAATGAGGCAACTCAACTCATTTTCAAATATTTAATAAGCAACAGAGTTTTTTTTAAATGGAGGAAAAAAAATGTAGTTTAAGTACTAGTAAGCATTCAACTCTTTTCTCCTCGACTGTAGCCCAAAAGATCTCTTTCAGTCTCATCTGCTTTCCTTACAAAACCTGTGCCCATTTACTTTCCAACAGTAAAATGTAGCTCTAATTTTCTACATTTCTTTGTTGAAAATACATTCCCTAGCTAGATGACTGAACACCACAAAAGTGATAAAATCCACATAGACATCTGGGACTGCAAAATCCACCATCAGATTTTCTCTTACTAGTAATGTCAAAAAAGGAGTGAGAGCTCAGCTCAGAAAGGCACTTAAGAATTTGCTTTCCAAAAACCATCACTCGGGCCTTTTGCTGAGAGAGATTTATCAGGTGTGTCTAAAAAATAAAGTTCAATCTGGACACACTTAAATAATTTCCCAAAGCATCCTTCAACACTGAGGGTCCTATTTTTGAGTGCCAGTCTGGGAAACTGGGCTTCTTGGTTTTTTTTCCTCAACACCTCAGATCCTGCTATGCTGAAGTCATCTGATATTTCCAGTGCTTCCCAAATGTTTGCCTATGGGATTTCAAACTGGCAGTCAAAAGCAAAAGCACAGATAAATATCACCATGTTTTGGTATTAGAGCACATCCTACTTGATCGGCAGCTACAAAATAATAAAGCCCTACTTGAAAGAGAACAAATAAGCCATCCAAAACACTTAATATTTTTGCTCAGGCAGTTACAGTATTTCTTAAAGAGATAGATTAACCTTTGAAACTTTGGGTCTAAGCATATTGCCTCAACACAACACACATGTTGACACTACAGAATCAATGAGAAATATCTGAAGCTAGCTTTGATTCAGGCAAAAACAGTTTAAAGCTCCATAGCAGACCATTTTCCTAAAGACAGGATTTAGGCAATGAAGCATACTCAACTAGCTGCTCCGCTGTTCCTTATAGACAATGGCTCTAAGGCTGCTGTTTCTAGTCAGTTAGTTCCTTGCGTTTCCCCCGCCAACAGAAAAGGAAGCAGTAATTTGCTGCCAATATTTGATAAGGCATTACCAGCTGTGGCTAAAAAATAAATTAGATTTTTAACACCTCAATGCAGATTTTGTTTTTTTAAGTTCCTGCTTGCTGCCCAGCATGAGACTATTTTCTATATTGGGGGGTAGAATTTCTCAGGCCACTCCTCCACAACACTCACATAGATTGAAAGCAGCCACGTAAGTTCCTGAGTTTTATTCCTGGTGTTCAGCTATAGGATTGCATCATTGTCCACAAGTTGAAATAAATAGGAAATTCAGTCTAAACAGATTAGCAAGCAGAGCCTTCACTGACCTGCTTGCTAGAAGCCAGGCCCTAGAGAAAGGCTCATTTCCCCATGTTTATATTAAAGTGAGATGAACGGACTGCTCAGCACTGTATCACATTTAAGTGTATGCAGGAGACACCGTGTGTCACATAAGATCCCACAAGTTGCTTCCCCTCCCATGAGAAAGACCATGGAGCAGGATTCTTCCTGTCCAGCACACTGGGCTATTTTTAAAGTACCACCCCTTGGAGTTCAAAAAACCCCATAAAAACAGAAATCCCTCATGAGTTTGAACTGCCTGCTACTAGAAAGCAAACCATGCACTGATTTTGGTGTATAAATCATACGTTGCATGAAGCTTATTTTAAATTACAGCTTCTTACATCACCTTGTCATATATAGCTGTCCTGGTTTCGGCTGGGATAGAGTTAAATTTCTTCCTAGTGCTGTGTTTTGGATTTAGTATGAGAAGAATGTTGATAACACACTGATGTTTTTAGTTGTTGCTCAGTACCCTGCTAGTCAAGGACTTTTCAGCTTCCCATGCTCTGCCAAGTGCACAAGAGGCTGGGAGGGAGCATAGCCGGGACAGCTGGCCCAGCTGGCGAATAGGGTATTCCATACCATATGACGTCGTGCTCAGTATATAAATAAGAGGCATGGTCCAGGAAGTAGCAATCGCTGTTTTGGGCATTGTTCGGCAAGTGGTGAGCAACTGCATTGTGCATCACTCCTTTTGCATATTCTACCATTATTATTATCATTATTTTCCCTTCCTTTTCTGTTCTATTAAACTGTCTTTATCTCAATCCATGAATTTTACTTTTTTTCCCAATTCTCCCCCCAATTCCACTGCAGGGGGGGAGTGAGGGAGCGGCTGTGTGGTGTTTGGCTGCCTGCCGGGTTAAACCACAACAGTCTTTTTTGGGGCCCAACATGGGGCACGAAGGGTTGAGATAACGACACATTTGACCTGAACGGGTTAAAACAAATTTGTTATAAGCATTCATTATATCAGTTTAACAGTCGCTGGTCACAATGTCGGTTTATTTGCTCTCAGAGTTGTTGGATCTGTTCTTTGAGTTTTGTTAGGTAGCACCTTACTGGCTGTATATACTGCTGTTTATCAATATTTATGCGGGGTTTATCATCTCTGGGAAATGGATTAAGGTTATCGCTTTGCTACACTGTGTAACACTAGCTTATGTTATGATAAAATTATTGGTCAGCACTGCCGTCATCCCTGTTTTTCGGGAGCTATCTCAGAAACTATTAATAATTACACTTTTTACCCCTTCTCCTCGGAGATCCAATTTACGGGGGAGACAGCTTCCTTCACCTTCCCCTTCTCCTCCAGGCTGATTACAATAGCTCTTGAGGATTTTGAATACCCTTGGAATGTTCAAACCAGCATGTTCCTATTGCTATGCCTCCTGAATGTGTTTCAGGCCTTGTTTAAGGTTAAACAACTACTTAAGAATATCACCCAGAGATCTGCCCCGAGGCTGGATAGTTATGAGTGGCAGGGTGTGTGGGATAGTATGGGCAAGTATCTAGGACAGTGGTCACCTCCAGTGTTTTGGAACTTCACCCCTGAACAAGTGCCGAATCCTGAAAAACTAGTAAAATATTTGGAGAAAGCATGCTGTCACCCTGGCAATTTCAGAGAGACACAAATCACTGCAATGTGCTGGGGCCTGGCCCATGCCTACCAAACCCCGTTCAACACTGTTCAGAACCTCAAGGGGAAGAGAAGATCTCCGGATCTGATGACAAAACGGCGGGCGACTCCAACACCCGCCACGGGCACTGCA
>NW_009202286.1:5933-6268 GCF_000690835.1 Fulmarus glacialis
AGGCCCAGCAACTCAAAGAGGATATGTTCTACTCCCCACCTGTACGGACCAGTATCTCAGCCATTAGGAGTCAGCATTCTCCTGCTCAAGAGAGAGTACACACCACAGGGCACCCTGTGGTTTTACCTGCATGACCACAGAGAGGATGTGAGGAAGTGGGATGGAAAACCTACCTTGACCCTAGAGGCACGGGTATGTGAGTTGCAAGGAAAAACAATCACACAAGGGGATTCTCCCAGGAAAATTGTTGCTCCAGTTTTCAGAATAAATCTGTCTCGCGACGGTCCAGTTTCCACTGAACAGTTATCCAGACAGAGTAGAAGGGCTGATCTTAC
>NW_009202287.1:0-22520 GCF_000690835.1 Fulmarus glacialis
CAGGCCCCAGGCCCCAGGCCCCAGGCCCCGCAGCAAGCTGTGAGTGTCCTTCAATTTCAAGTTAAAAAGCAGGTAGTGGTTCAGTGGATCGTTAACCTAGCTCTAACACAACTTATCTGCAGTCCCCTTGCAGAGACTTTAACAGAGCTTTTTTTACAGTTTGTCTGGATTGTAAGAACATTCCTGAAATATCTTGTGAGGTCATTAAGGATGTAATTTTTTAAAAAATGATCTTTTCTAAAGACTTTGAGTTTATTTAATATCCTAAGGCGTTTGGTTCTTTTAAAAAACTTAGTGGCAGTTGTTCCTCACCAGAACAATGATTATTTAAGGCACAGTTTGCTCAGCTTAGTCAATTTGCACAGTAATGTTACCTGCTTGCGCATCCTGCTTAGACATCTACCCTAGAATCCCTTATAAGAGATGTTTTTTTCAATATTTGCAATAATTTGTCAATCTCCATGTGCTTCAATGTAGATGTTTTTGTAAAATGCCTTATCCCAACTATGGAAAAAGTCATTCTAAGCAGAGGACGTGTAGCATGATTTTCTTCGGCTCTTTTGTATTTTCTTGGTTTTGGAAAATTCTGGATACATTTTTACACATGGGAATTTATTTCTACAGAAAAGTGTTTTTTAACCCAGCGTAAAGTTCTGCCATTCATCCCTGACAACAACAGGCCACTTGAATATACTTTTAGTGTGGGAAGATAAATAATGATTAAGACGTATTTTGCCATGTCCTTGAACATGAGGCTTAATCCTCGGTGCTTTCCAGGTATTCTTCTGCCCCTGAAAAATCTCCTTTGCCTAAGAATAGGGCAAAAGAGGCAGGAGTAGTTGTCATCTATGTGGTGTGTAATGCTGAGACACAACTAACTAAATCCAGCTGTGGCCCCACATACTTCAAACCATGGTGGCTTTCTGGTAGCCTCACCTCTCGATGTGATGGAGAAGGGCAAGTGGCTTTCTCCCAGACAGACCGAGGGGCATTTTGGGGATCTTGGACACAAGGCAGGGGCCCCCCGTGCCTGCACAGGGAGGGGAAGGGGTGAGCCAAGAGCAGGCTGCCTTCCGCTCCAGCCATGTGCCAGTGCCCAGGTAACCCAGGAGGGAGCAAATGTGGCAGCATCTAGAGGGAGGTCTGCAGAAATGTATATATTCCAAGCTGCAGTTCCAGATGTATCAGTTTTAATCAGATTATGATGCCCGGCTTTTCTTTCCAATGGTAAGAGGTAGTGCATTGGAAAATCTTGATATAACATTGCACCCAAAATAAGACCTCTAGGAATACACTCATAATGACTGTTTGGGGCTTGTCCTTCACTGGGGGATTGTTTGTTTTCCTGTTTGCAGCACCTTGAAAATGAGGCAAGGCTGAAAGCCTAGCCCAAAGCTTTCAGATAAGCTTTCTTAATAGTGCTTTAATTTTCTGAATGATTTATAAGTCACCCCCTAGTTGTTGACAAATTGAGTTAATTAAAACCTGTGATAATCAATGGAATAGGTATTGTTATAGGTATAAAATGAGGTACAGAGGCTGAAAAATTGCTTCAGCAAGAGCTGGGCATATATCTCAGCAGTACTAGTCCCCCTTCTTCCCCATCACACTAATACTTCTCTGAGAGTGTTATTCCAAGGTATGCAAGTCACCAGCTAATACATTAGCTATATCCTCCTTCCCCGCCCTCTCCTCTCCCCCCTCCTCCCCCCAAAAAAAAAAAACCTTCCATGTTCCCAAGTAGCAGGTGTACCACAGTTTATATGGAATAGTTTGGGGAAAGAAAGCAAGATTTCTTTTCAAATCATGAGCTCGAAGGAAAGAATTCATTTGGGGGTTGAATCTCAAACAAGAAAATGGGTCAAGAGGAAAGTGCTAACAGGCAAGCAGTGTTAAACAGCAAGTGGACAAAAAAGCATAAGGGTAACACCAGTCCATCAAGGAGCTGCACAGGGCACAGAAAGATCAGCATCAGTCACTCAGCATTTGCCTAGGATAATGCAAGGGATTGCCATCGAGTCAGCAGGTGAACAGGGGAACTGAAAGGCAGAAGGTACCAAGTCTTTTGATGCTAACTGCACCTGCTGGGATTCTGCACATGTCTTAAACCATTCGTCAGGTAAACTAGTCACCTCTGCATGGCACTTGCCTTTGGCTTTTTACTGAATTCATTAATCTGGGGGGCGTAGAAGAGAAGTATTACCTGTTTCTCTTAATTTTGGGTTGATGTAGTTTTGTAGCAGTGAAAAAGACCAGTACACCTTACAGTATGTGTGAATTGCAAAATACAGCTCACCAAAGACTCTCTGCTGTAATTGCAGACATAGTATGGATTTGGGATTACTTAAGCCTAAGGAAAGGAATGTGTGATTTGGTTACAGCCCTGAAAGTGGAGAAAGGAAGTTATGAGTCTGACCAAATGGGCATTTTTAAGTACAGTTAAGCATCGAGAATTAATGATGGTAATGGTAGTAATTATGTAACTTTGAGTAATTAGCAAAAAGGACTAGGAAGTCTAGGATACATATAACTTATCTCTAACTAATCTAGCTAGACTTGCAGATTTCCTAACCATGGTGAATAGGGTTATGCAAGCAGATGTATGTGAGCACATCAGAAGTATGATTGAAGTGTGTTGAGAAAACTACAGAGCTGGTTAGAAGATGTTTTGCAAGGTAGTGGAATATTTACTGCATGAAAGGGGAGACTAGATTCCCTGTGTCCATACAGCATAGATGCACGTGGATGATACCAGCTTCAGGGGAATATTGCAGGAAAACTCAACTTTGCATCAGTTTTCATAAGCCAAGTTTAAAGTTTTGCTAGCTGGTAGTGTGGATGAGTCCCACCATGTTATCCCACCCCTAGTGCCTAGTGCTGCTGTAGAGTGACTACAAGGCTCCCATCTGCAAGGGTAGGTAACACTTGCCCTAATGCAGTGAGTAATATGCTGCACCAAACTGCAGGCTACAAATGTCTGGCACTGCAGATGTGCAAAGCAGGGGAAGGCAGCAATCTGGGCTTTAGCCCACATGTCACCTAGATATCTATTGTGTGTATATATAAGAATAGTCACAGAAATATATTCTTTCAATTGATTTCTAGAAACAGATGAATCTCAAAAGACTCGTTCTGTTTGAATAAGCGTTCACAATTATATCTGTAGTGCTTATGAACAATGAAAACGTCATTAGGTACAGTTTGAAGTATTGCACTCTATAACTGATATTTTTTCCTTGTAAGAAACCTTAGTTGAGACATAGGCAAGGAAAAACGTAACCTCGCAGAATACTTGTTAAAACTCTAACTATATATTTGGCTCCTAGTATTACCTGCTCATGGCACACCCTAGGTACTCTGATACCTTGAAGCTAATAAAGTGCTTCAAGAGATGTAATTTTTGTGGTTCATGGCACACCCTAGGTACTCTGATACTTTGAAGCTAAAAAAGTGCTTCAAGAGATGTAATTTTTGTGGCAACACTGTCTTCTTGAGACAAAGGAAATCATGAAGAAAAGTCAAGGCTGTTGACATTTTACCTGTCTGAAACTGATGTTTTTCCTTTGGTTAGCACCAAAAATGTTCCCAAATCATGGGAAAGGAGTTTACAATTTAGTTCAGACCAGTAGCACTCAGGACTAATATACAGGCACAGGAAAGGATGTTACCACTGGGGAGGTGTTCAGCATAAAGGGACAAAGGGATTGAACTTTAAGTTACTTGCAGACAAAACACCGTTTGGAAAGAGAAAAAAGTTCTGAGAATGCATTGTAGACTGAGGTTTTAGTAGGAGGAGAAGGCAAAGTGAGACAAAGCAGGCTGGACACTGTTCTGGTGGTGTGATGTGACTTCTGTCTAAGCTAAAGCTGTGTGCGACCGTGAAAGCCAGGATATGACACGGAAGATGGAGAGAAAACAGTCAAGGCAGCTGAGTTTTTTTTCCTAGAATCAACTGTACAAGAAAAAAGTAATTATAAAAGCATTTACAAGTACCACTTTGAAGTTGTCTCTCAGAGAAAAAAATTTGAATCACTTGAGCAATTCCGAGTGTAGTGCCAAGCAGTTTTCCTTATAGATGCTTACACGACGAAGCTCCTGTCCCATAATTCCTCTATCATAAACTGGGGCTGTTTGGAGAATGCCAAATCAGGTCAGACCAGATTAGGTGTAGGGTTCTCATGTAATCCAACAGCAAATGTGCCTGCCTGCAGATGGAAACTACACTAACTTCATCCATTGTTATCTGCACTCTGGACGCTCCTGGTGGCCCGGGTGGGCCTTCATAGGTGAAGTAGCTTTCTTGCAGTCACGGGGCTCAGGTACTCTTCAGAATATCAGGACCTGCTTCAGCAATGCCAGCTGTTACCCACTGTTGAAGTATCAACCACATCCCTTTTCCCAAACAGACTGAGACTCATAAATGGAAACATTTTATTCACATCAAACATCTTAATCATTTCAAAGTGATTTAATTTTGAGGATAGCTTTTACTCCAGGCAGCCTGATGTACTCCACCTTCTTGACTCTGCTTGCCTTTTCAGCCGAGCCCACATCCAGCTTTGAAATTCTTCACTGATTATCAAGTGGTATAGTTGCACTCTTTTCAATTAAATGTATTCATTTATAGCAGTGCTTCTGCTGGGTGTGCTGTGAGCACTGTGACCCAATTATTTCTTCATTGTAGGATTAAATGCAGCTCCAGACAGAGTGAGAAGACTGCAATCCCCAAATATCTGGTTCCTTAATGAAGCAAATGAACTGTAGAAAATAATATGAATTCTAGGGCGTATACAAGACAAGAAAGAATTGCATGTTTATAGCATACTTCAGAAAACAGAAGTGGGTCCCCTAGGTGTTTTTACCATCCAAAATTATATAAATATTGGGAATATTTTAATTTGGGGGTGACAGCTGTAGGTGCCGGGAACTTAGCTGAAGCAATAGCACTTAGTACTGTCTTCAGACTTCTGAAAAACTGAGCCACACCTCTGGTTTGATTGTGTTCGTTTTGCACTTTCCTCATAATTAAGAGGACTGGAAACACTCATCTTTCAACAAAGAAAAGAAAGTGGAAATGCTGAGCATAAAGCTCTGTGATCAGAGCTTTGCAAACTGCCTTGATTCTGGGTATAACTATCATCACAAGCAATAACCAGCTATGACAGTGACTTACAAGGCTGTTTCACATTATCAGTTTCCTAGGCAAGACATCTACTCATCTGGAAAATCACCACTTTGTGGATGCGCTGTTGGGTTCACTTGCTCTCTCACAGTGTTGCTGTTCTCACCGCACTCTCACAGATGCCATCATTGCTCTCTATTTTCAGACTTGTTTGTGCCAGATGCTATGTATTGAATGCAGCTGGAACCACCTAAAATAACTATGATATCAGGCAGCAACAATATCCCTGTGTTGTAGTATCGTTTGCATTTTTGGAAAACAAAAAATAAAGGTTGGGCAGGTTTTTCATATGTTTATCTGAAGAATGAAACCATGTATATGGAGGAAAATCCAGTAAATGGGCTTTAACTACAACACAGATGCAACAGAACTTAGGGATGTGAACTGTTAAAAGATTACTTATAAATTGTCAATAGATCACCTAGGAATTCTTGATGTCTGAAGATGAAACAACTCATTCTGCATTACACATCTTTCGCACACTTTGATTTTAAGCAACATTTTTGTTCAAATATTACCTCTTTGGCATAGCTAAATCATGATTAGAAGAGGATGTTTTTCTGTTTTCCTTCCTGTTCTTATCACCTCTGGTAGAAAAGTTGCTTGATCGTTGTTGTATCTTGCATCTGCATGAATATTACTGACTTTTCTTATTCCTTATAAATCTGTATAAATGACAGATATGAATAGCCATAAAAGTGCTTTTGGAGGAAAACAACTTCAGATGGGCAGAAGAGGTAATACAGTTTCACTTCATTAGCTTCAATGAAATAGTGCTGATTTAAAGGCGTTAAACCTAGAGGTGTATGTTGATAGTTTATCTCAGGCTATGAGAGCTATTGCTGAAATAGTTAACTGGCAATCATAGAAACTTAAGATGGGAAAAACTAGAATTTAGTGAAAATAATGAAAAACACTGGTGTGATATATGGAGCATTCGGTACTCAGGTAAGCTGGATTTTTTTTCCTGAAAGCAGCACTGTGACAATTAAAACTGTAAATAGTTGCAAGAATATTTGCACCAAAAAAGCACAGTCAAATTTGTTCAGTTGCTTTTTATCACCAAACCATTGCAAACATTTTTCAGGAATTTGGAGGCAAAAATATTATTTGAAAGCAACAGTTGTGATTTTTTTTTTTTTTCCCCATTGGTATCAGAGAATAATTCCTCTTGTGAAAGGCAGCCTCTCAGTCATATGAGGCCATGACATGTTCTTTTTCATTTCTCCAGGGTTTTCAAACCTTGGGGGTTCTTATCTCTGAGTCCCAAATATATAAATTCTTTTTAAAACTCATGATTTTACGACCAATGCCAAGAATTTGCAGGGGAAAATGTGATTTTTACATACTTAAGCTGACAAGGCAAATGAGATCAATTAGTCATAAGATAAACAGCAGGACATAACTAGTGGTCATTATGTGCCTTTTGTGTGCAGATCATGATTGCTCCTGTGTGGGGCGATTTCAATTAGAGACCAAGTTGCAGGAATTGATTTGTTCAACTGTTTCTTGGTTATGGTAGTTTCTGAGAAAGGTGTCAAACCACTCTGCTCACTGCTATTTTGCCACCAAAAGGCTGGTCTTATTCAGTGCGCTCGATATGATTAGTTGCAAAATGTTCAGGATTCTGAACACATGTGACAATACACATTCAGAGTAATTCTAGCCATCTAAATTTCCACAGTGGAAAACAGATTTTTTTTTTTATTGTCCAGTGCCTTGAGTGGGAATAGGTGAAGGTTTGGAGCTGAGTTGACTTTGTCATTCAAGGATTAATGTGGCAGCACAAGTTTAAAGGCACTCTGAATTTCAGGCTAACAGCTGACACTTTTCTTAACAATTAGTTTTAAAATCCATCATTTAATTATTAGCTTGAAGGACACTGCAAATGAACACCATAGGTACTCCATTTACATGTTTAATTAGATTAGTCTCCTGACTTTCAGATTCTAGCAATTAATTTGTCTGGGCATTTTTTTCCAGATAGCTAAATGATTAATCTTTTTTATTTCAGTGCATGGATTCACATCGTACACTTTTACATTGAAAAACGAATTGTTCCTCTGCAGTATTGTTCTGCTGTTGCTGTATGACCTGTTGTAGAACAAACATTGCTTCTTGAAATAAGGAGGTGTTAGTACTTAACATAGCTGTGCTTTAAATTTTGGAATAATTGAATTTATATCACCTGCAAATGGTTTTCTTTCAATTATTAAATCAAATTGAGAAAATTTAATGCCTAATGTTATGTGCATGCAGAGTCAATAAATAAACATTTCCTGCTATGTTCAATTTTACTTATCTGTTTGATAATTAACATATAGCTATTTGGGCAAAATAAGATGCAGTGACATGGTTGTCATGATCATCTGTTAAAAACACTAAAATCTAGGTTTTTCAAAAGGATTAGCAACCCATGGCTCCCATTAGAACCTCTGGGGCCAGACATAGTTTTTATATGTTTGTAATATATCTATATAATAGACCCTTGTCCATTTGACTTCTAGGCATGACAACAGTATAAATCTTAATAAAGATGTCAGATTGAGATGTGTTCAGAAATCTCCACTACTCAGACTTCTTTCTCAATCATGCTGCTTGTCGGCTTGGTTGTATGTTTGGAAACTGGCAGATAAGAGGTGGATCATGCTTAGAAGTTCCAAAGGACCTTCAGGACCATGAAGGGCAAGGAAACACACCTGAATCTTCTGTCCTTCCATCCAGGTCTCCAGTGCTCACCAGAGAAATTTCCTGATGTGATGGCACTGTTTATTTTGTCAAGATTTCTCCTTTGTTGCACATTAAAACACTGACATGGATTTGACATAGAATCCAAAAGTAAAGTCTGAGTTCCTCTGGCTTTCCAGAGATATAATAGTTCTGCTGATACCGTGCAAAAGTGTTAGCTTGGGTCTATACTGGTTTGCTGACAGGTGTAAAATGTAAAGTTACCTTAGGCTCCACTCAACAAAGCATTCACACATATGAACCATCTGTTAATTATAACAATTACTCATGAGGATTGAGAAGCCTCATCCTGCAAAATAGTGAGCATCCTCAGTCTCCATAGAAGTCAGTGAATGATACAAGGGCTGAGTGTGTCTCAGTGTAAGATGTTGCCCTTTAACCCATAATCAGTGAAATATGCTACTTGCAAGTCAGTGTCCTGAAAGCAGATCCCTTGAATAAAGTAGTGATTTTACAGTTACTTCCACAGTATGTTTACTACCTTAAAAAAAAAAAAAAAGCCACTTTACCAGTATTTAAGGTGTAACTACACAGATAACATCAGAGGTAACCACATGTAACTTATCCCTTCCCTGAATTCTGTGTCATCTCATGGGTTATGTGATAGCTGCTTGACAGGTTTTGAAGGGTTACAGTTATACAATGATTTCCAAAAATAATTTCAGGTAACTTATTCAAAGTAACAGATGCAGGTAACAGTGTGAGAAGCATTGTTTCATGATGGTAAGCAGGTAACAGTGTGAGAAGCATTGTTTCATATTAGCCTTTTTTAGTTCAAAAGCACAGCAACATTGAATTTATTGTGTTCTATAAAAAGCATTTGCTATTTATTTGTGACTGCTGCTGTTAATTACATGTCTACCCTCATTCTTGCAGGCGGACTTCTAAAAATCTGCATATTAAACTGAAACCTAACTGCATCACAATATCAGGTATTAATTTTAACTAGAGGAACTGCACTGATATCAACTCCTGAAGAGTGTATGTTACCCTACCCATGAAGGCTATGAATTGATAAAGCCATCAGTTAGCGACTGTTACGTGGCTGCTACAGTAGTTCACGCTTTAGTTCATGCTTTTACTTCTGAAGGTCACTGTGTCAATTCTTCTCTGTTGGTATGGTTTTTCACTAATGGTGTATAGCTAGGATATGCTCATAGCCAAAATACTTCTTGCAGGTTCACTGCAAGAACCTCTTTCTCCACCTCAGCTTCAATTCTCCAAGTCTCTTCCAGTTCCTTAGTGTCTTTGGGTAATTAGATAAGTAAAACAAAAAAAAAGGAATTAAACATGTGTATTAGTAGTGTGCATTTAACAGACTAAACACTCCTCTGGCACATGTTTCTCTAGTTGCATTTGTTATTACTGCTGAATAGAAGACAATAACCCTGGTAATGAGTTAAACAGATTGTTTTAATAGTGACAGAATGGAAGAAGATATAGGACCCAGTATATATAACATTAAAAATTGCATCTTCTAAGATGCATTGAGGCTACAAGTTTGCTAGCCAGCTCTTAATCCTTTATTAAAAAAAGTCAACATAAACCAAACATTAGACAGTCCCTCTGGCAAAAGGCCAAAGCTGAACTCTCAGAGGAATACGAAAAAATCCTGTTACACAGGTTTCACTGGGCTTTGGGCTTCAGCTCTTAATATATTGCTACTTCTGAGTTCATTTCCTTGGGGGAAGGTTCTGCTGTCTTTACCAATAGAAAATGTCTGTTTCTGAAAAGAATTGCAAAGGTTGTGATTCTCCACAATCATAACTGAACAAGATCATTGCCATAGGATATTCAGGGCAAGAGCCATGACTGCAAACCCAAGAGCAATGACAAGATCAGAAAGCTCAGCTAATATTAATAATTTCTTATTGCAGGCATTATTATACTTCTCCAGTTGCACAAAAATAAGCCAAGTCTGTATAAAACACAGAGCATGCCAATGGGGTATATAGGGAAGGCCTTTTAATGATGATTTTTATCGTTGAGCACTCCTATTAGGATTACTTGGTGGCATGCAAGTTCCTTCCTTTCTCTTGTTGTGTAGGTAGCTGAACCTACCAGTCCACATTCACCGGCCCATTCTTCTCCCAAGGGACACCAATAATTTGAGGTTATCTAAATTAATCTGCTGGAAATTTCTTCTAAATGGAGACACTCATTGGAAGATGTAAAGCCTGCTGAGCTACTGCCTACCCCTCACTGCTGAGATGGAGCTTAAAGCAGGGAGGAGACACAGCTGTGATGCTGAAAATGTCCTGGGAGGATCTGCCCAGCAGTGACATTTAGACCAGCATTTTCAAGCTGCTTGTAGCCCTTTCTTGCCAGAGCAAGAAATGTGTGAATATCTGAGTGGTGATCACACTAACAGGGAGAAACTGTGACCTCCTTGTCCTCTATGTGAGCATCTGTGGTCAAACTCTATTTTTGGCTGTTGTAATTGCATTTTTTACTAATTTCCATTTATCAAAACAAAAGCCAATAGAAGCTGGACTAGAACTTTAGAAATCTGATTATTGTGGTTTATTGACAGAAATCATAAGTAGTCATGCTTGGGCTTAAAGCTCATGAGTTCTGAAAATTGATTTAATAATTTTCTAATCAATTGCAATAAATGCTGGAGGACGGTTGTCTAAGCATTTCAGAAGATACCTATATAAATGTAGTAACTGTTCTTAAGCACAAAAGAGTAGAAAGCAGTTGTCAAATCCCTGAATTTTGTCTCGCTGAAGCAGGAGACTTGGCAACCTCTTCAACATCAGTAAAGCTGGATTCAGGCTAGGTGGAACATGAAAACCATAGGCTGAGTGCCCTTCCTGCAGTTAGTGAATTGGCACTGATGGATGGCACACATAAGCTCCCATTAGCTTGCTTTAAAGAGTGGGTTAATAATTTGAATAAAATATTCCTTCATTTTTTGCCCTCAAGAGAACTTTCCAGTGATGCATAAAAGTAAGAATGGCTTCTTTTCCTGCAGTTTGTCTGTTCTTTCCTGCCATTCCTGTGTGTTGGTGGTGTATAAGCTCAGCCAAATTGTTACTGTTATTTAAAATTTGTTAGAAGTCAGGGGCCTCCATCAAAATTAAGTGGCCATTGTGCAAGGACGTACTGCATAGTAAGAAATGAACCATGCTCTGAAGAGATACAGCTTAGGTGAAAGAGAAAGATAAAGCCGCAGCCTCTTTGCCAACAAGGCAGAGAGACAGATGCCTAGGTCCTGAAAATGAGGGAGCTTAGGCAGTCAAATGTCTTCACAGAGTTGGCCTTAAAGGCTCCTTGTTAAAATTCAGCATTATATGAGAAACAGCGAAGTGGTTCCAAGAAAGCTGATATGTTGATGTGGTGGCAAAACTAGCTTGGGACCCGAAAGTAGCATTGCCTTGTTAGGTCTCTAACAATGCTTGTTGGCTTGGGCGCAGTGCCGTGCTGATGCAGCTGTATTGCTTCCAACTCCAGGGCTAGATCACTTGGCTCACTAGCTCGGGAATCTTGTGTATTTATGTAGTTTGAACAACTCTTAAAGTTTATGTAAGAGGAAAAAGAATAGCACTCAGTTCTTCAGGCCCAGACTAGTGTTGCTTCAGTATTTCCTTCATTGTTTCCTGTATAGTACATAATTCTGCTGGAGTAATTCAAAAGGAGAAGTTACTGATGCATTAAATAATGCCTTCTGCTTAAAAGAAAAGATTACTGAAATCTGTATTCTTAACGTTCCTACATTTTTTTAGGTATGTTCAGCCTGTACTAAAGCTAAGGGGGCAGAAACTTATAAAACACTTTAAAAGATAAAGAGGATGTCTCAGCTTGGAATTAGTCCTGTATCAGCTGGAGGGAAGCAAAGGTAGTCTCCCTGCATCCTCTCCCAAGCAAGCAGTTTGGGTCATTTCCTCACAGTCAACATGAGGACTGGAGGAAGATCAAAAGAGGTTCACCAGGGTCTCAATAATGCCCTTGGTCAAAATTGCGGGTAGACACATGAAAAAAACATAAATCCTGGAGGAATATATTTATGGCATCTTCTTACTGTGCTCTCTGCTTCCTATGTGTCTTCCAAACCATGTATGCGGTAATGTGCTGACAAAACCAAGCCTTGCTACCGTCAGTGCTTCACAATCCATATTGTTGCAGAAGAGCAAGCTCGGTTTCCCCACGCCACGTGCATCGTAACCCCACCAACAGCTCAAGTTCTGATTCCACACGCTGTCCCTGGTGGCTGATAATGACAAGGGTGGAGCACACCTTGATTGGAAATCGCCAAAAGGAATGAGCCTGCTGCACTGACAGATCAGAAATGTTAATTCTAGCCTGAAAAGAGAAGAAGCATGATGGAGTGGCTAAGCCTTTTTTAAACAGAATTTTTTTCTCTCATGAATTGCCTTTCACAAACACTGCATTTGTTTACTTGCGGATGAGATTTGTAACCTGAATCAATATTACTCTAGCTTTTGCTCGATGCAAGGATGTAAATACTAGTAGCAACAATGTGAATCACTTGCGTTCCCGGAGCTCAAACAATAACAATTTATCAAGAGAATCAGTGACCTTCACCATTTCAAACCTAGCCCTGTTCAGTTATGCGAGAGTAGTATTTTGACATCTGCATGACTGCCTGTCTGAAATAGGAGCGATGTGGACTCCCTCTGCAGTCACCACACTTCGGTTCCTAGGCTACTATCAAAACTGTCACTGACTGGCACTTTGACAGCCTCAGGAGACAGGCTGTGGTTGCACGTGGGCACGGAGCTCACCCCTGCCTCACTCCGGCTCGCACCTCTCATAGCTGAGCTGTAGTGGCAAGAAGAGGAGTAACTTGCAGGGGGGTGTTGTGAGATGGGGAATCCTGTGCTGAGTAATGGAAAAATGGAGGACTTTGGGCAATACAGCATCATATATGCAATGTATTTTCAGCATTTATACCACCTTATCTGCCTGGCTATTTCTTGTTGTGCACTGTCCTGAAAAAGTACTATACTTCCCATGTATTTATTCCGGGTTTATTTCATATACGCTGTCTCTGTTTCATGTTAGATAGAATGGCTTCAAAATTAGTTTGTAATTGGCTTCTGTGAATCGTTGCAATTATGCTGCACACATGACATCATTCCTTGGCTGGAGAAAGTTCAGCAGCATTGTGAGAGGAAACGCTTTCCCTTTTACTAAATTCATCAGTCACACAAAGCTTGGAATTACATAGGATACTAGGAAAAAAAACAACAAAAATCTCCCTTTGCCCTCCTACATAGCATTTACTTAGTGATTTCTCCACAACAGACTTGCTGCGTGGCAGTTTGCACACACAGTGCAGTTGCAAAAGCTCAGCTACATCTCTAACCTAAAGCGTGCAGAAGAATACTGCTTATTTCATGCTTATAGCCTGGATTCAGAAGTCTTGTTTCTTCACATTGTTAATGCTAGCCAAGAGGATTAAAGAAATCTTGAATGGGAGCAGCGTCCCTGCTACGCTCTGCAGTCCCTGAAGGCCCACAGTTGGCATGCAGTTTGGAAAGAAAGGGACACTGAAAAATGCAAGAGCATAATAGATCAGAAGGCTGGAAACAGCTGCAAAGACTGGGAATTTTATATTAAGAGAGAAAAAATGACAGTCTTTTGCCTTAATACCATACAACTTCATTCCAGAAGCAAGAAACGGGACACTCACTGATACCAGTTTGCTTCCTTATGCATTAGAGTTGGCTATGATCAAAGGTTAGACTATAAGGTTGTAAATTAGATGTGCTCTTCCTACCTCTATCAGCATTTGATAGCCACATTTTTACAACTCACTGCAGAAAAAAAAAGATGTTTTACTAATGTGAAAACCCTTGGAATGAGGTAATGTGTGCACAGAACAGTGAAACACCTTGTTAAGTATATGGAGGAAAGCTGTGTATCTAAATGATTTGCCACAGACACATGTGACCCAACACTGGGCTGAAATAGGAGAAAAGTCATTAGGATATTTCTACCCACTTTTTAACGTGTTCTCCCAACCTTCGCTTTTTAGATCTAGCTGGAAACTGTAGTATTAAAATTAGGAGAAAGGACAGCAAGCTAAACAAAAAGTATGTCTGTAAAATCTTTCTTGCAAGATTTTCATCTTGGTGGCACGGGTAGAGAGGATCAGGCCAGCCGGAGGCTTGTTTGCACTGCAGAGAATATTTGATCACGACTTGGGCATTGCTATGTACTTGAATCCTTTTCTGCACATGGAAACCCTTACCTGATGGTGCTTCCAATGGAGTTTGGTTTTTTAATGGAGACACAGCCTATGTATCTAGTGAGTATGAACTATCCACTGCTAATCCAGGCACTTTCTGTAGCCCTGGCACTATTTTGCGGTGTGGTTGCTTTACCCGAGATGAGGTTCCCTTAGTGGAACAAGCTTCCTTCAATATTCGGGTGATGCTGCAGTCACAAAGAAGCATTTTCAAGGCTTTGCCTAATGTTCCTAACTGAAGAACTAATTCTTTTGACTTTGATCAGGTATTAATTAGCACTGGCAGCCTTTAGGAGTAAATTCTGATATAATTCAGTATTTCATAGATAGATACATTTAATAACTGTGTAATAATGAAAAAGTATATAATAAACATAGGTAATTAAATTATTCAGAAATCTTAACTCTTGTTGAGTTTGATATTTAGCCAGATTTCTCTGTGTTCAGGCCTACTGCAACATCTAACCCTTCAGAAAAATCTGAAAGTAGCTTGCAAAAAAACGTTGGGAAAGTTATTTAAAAGTGTTTGACTTACACCCCATGCAGTGACATCAAGGGAGTTGTCCAGAGGGCAAAGAAGGGTGTGGATTGACCCACATTGTCTTGATCCAGCCTTCGTCATTCAGACTCGAGATTTGGAGGTTCAAATAGCATAAACTCACTTGTCAGCAGGAGGATTAGCTCCCAAGGTTGAATTCAATTGGAGAGCTGTGTGAGAAGTCATCTTGATAAAAGCCATAATAATGAATCGTATTCTTTTGTGATAATGTTTTGAATCATTATTCAGAGAGCCCACCCTGTAGGGGCTTTTTGTGTGTAAAGCCTTTTAAATGTTTTTAGCTAATCTTTATTTTTAAAAAGAACCCTGCTCTCTGTTCTGCTGTGTGTATTATGTTTGATCAATGCTTTCTTTGTGCCTGAAAAGTGGAAAGTGTATTTTTCTTTGTCATTTATTATTGTAATCTGCTGCACTGTTAGAATTTAATACCAAAGAGCAGCATGTTATAACTTTTTATATTTAAAGTGATACTACTGTTGGGGTTTTTTTCCCTAAGCTAATTTATTGCTGGCGAAAAGTGTTAGACTGGCAGCACCAGCGATTACAAGTCAAGGTTTACCCAGTTTACCCCTCTTTACTTCTAAGATCCAGATGAATAATTGAAAATGCAGGCAGCAGGGCTCTCAACTTGTCTAAACTGAGGTCCATTATTCCCAGCCTCACTGAAGAGGAGGCTGCAGTGAACAATGGATTGGGAAAGGGATTTCCAGAACCCTGTTTAGCATACATCAAATAATGTTAAATCTAAATGTCCATGTTGTGCAAGTGAATAGTGGCTTTCTTTTGTTACTTTATGTGCTTCACATTTTGTTTTCTTCCCAGAAAAGACTTCAGGGAAGAGTGAGGTCATGCTATATGTGCATTTAAGAGTAGGGACTGGTAGATAACTGCCAGTGAGGTAGATTCCCAAAAGAGGTCTGGCTGGGCATCACAACAAGAAACTCAGATGGTACAAAAATCAGCACAGCTTACCCTGTGTGTACTGAAACCTTTCTTAGCCCTGGTCCCCGCGTGTAGCTGCAAATAAGGGTGAGTTTCTAGCAGGGTCCTCAGGGTAGTTTCTTGCCCGTGTGCAGTTTAACATTGTGGGCAATGACCTCAAAGGAGTAGACAATGACAGATAAAAGTTATAAACAGCACAGGAATTGGGGGGATGATACTCCAAATGATGTCTCAAAACCACAGAAAGATGTGGATGGCTTGGTAAGCTGGAGACTGGCAAACATATTCCTCAACACGGTCAAACCTAAAGGTATGTGTTCAGGGTAAAAAAAAAAATTCAAGCTATGCCTGGGGAGTAGTGTAGCGTGTCCTGGGAAGCAATGACAGTGGAAGGAGCAAGACAGGCCCCTGGGAGTCAACCAGCTAGAAGGCAAACTTCCCTGTGATGGTGTAACTAAAAGGGCTACTCTAATTCTCGGACTTATAACCAGGTTAGGAGGTGGGTTTATTACTTTTGTGCTGTCAGTGATGGACTTGCTACAGAAGAACTGCATCCACAGTCCAGAAAGGGTGACACTCAGAGCTGCAGGAACAATTAAAAGATTGAAAAATATTCCTTATAATGCAAGTCTCGGGATGCTCTCTCTGCTTACCCTATTAAAGACAGGACTTCAGCATTGACTTACAGTCAATATGTATCCGTGTGGGAAATATAAATGAAAACTGAAGAGCTTCGTGGTTCTAGGTTTAATGAAGTCCATTGGTTGATTCTGGAAATATTTAGTTTAACTATTTTTGTGTTTTGTTTCTTTTTACAAGGGTAATAATTAACCATTGGAAGAGCATTCTATGATTTGTAAATTCTACATCTGTAGAATATTTTTAAATTGAATGTTTTACCTTTAAAACATTGCTCTACTTCAAAGATGAGTTAATTAAAGAAATTGCTACTCTGATTTGTCCAGCTCAGACAGGTGGCAGCAATGCCCATTTGTGGCTGTGCAATTAAAGAAGACTCTGCTGATTTTGCTAAGGGAAAAAGAACTACTTAAAAGGTAAAAGGATGTAAGCAAAATTGAAAAGAGGGAGAACATATATGAGTTTAAATGGAAATTTTGATTTTACCATTAGATTCAAAAATTATCTAATTGAGCTTCTTTATTCCTAACTGGTAGATTATTAACATACTTCTACTTTAGCTAATGTTTAGCCAACGTGTTCATGTGAATTTTTCATACATGTGTCTAGAAACCCTGTTAAATTGATCCCTGACCTCCGGTAATTTTTGTTCTCCCTCTTGAAATATTTCTTAGTAACCTTCCAGTATTGAAATTCCCAGAAACTAATGAAACATTCCATGCACATCCCTGTTCAATGGCATAATGCCTCCAGTTATGCAAACTAAAAGTGCTCAGCTGATGACTCTAATTAGCTGTTAAACAGTCCACTTCAGTTCTTTTGTAATCTTCGTGCTGTGCTCCTGCTGTTTCTTATACCCTCAGTTTTCATGGAAAATGTACTGTTATCCACTTATTCCTGAATAACTGTATACAGACTTTAATCAAATTGACATCATGCACCAAAATTGCATCCATTTTAGTTGAACAAATCCAAACATTAACCTTTTGCTGAAGGCTACATTTCCACCCACCCAGCCCAAGTCTAGTGGTTTCTTGGCACTATTTCATGTAACCAAGAACTGCAAAATTAAAAACAAGCTTCCAAAATTCTCATGTAATTCTTGAACAGGTCCAGTTTAAGTCAGTGAGAGGATTGCTAATATCTTCCCTAAGAGCAGGATGATTCCTCTTGGTACAAGATAAAGAAATGTTGTGTACAGGGTTTGACACATTTCTCCCTCACAGCAAACAAGTAGAAACTGTGCAATAGGAAACAGTCCTCATATAACCACAAAAAATAAGGCACTTAGACAATATTGTAAATCCCAGAGGAAACATAGCGCAAGTTCTCTTTCAACAATTCTGTTTAAGAAAAGCTTAGAATGAGCATTTATTGTTCTAATGGTTTAATTAGAGTGAAAGATTAGCATGGGTTGTGGAATACAGTTATTTTTTTCTGCCTTTTAGACAGAGCAGAGAGTGCTGGTAAAATCATTAATCTGCTTAGTGTGGATAGGTGTTGAAATTAGACTGTATAGTGCCCAGTGTCTCAGAATACTGTGTTCAGTTTTGGGCCCCTCACTCCAAGAAGGACACTGAGGTGCTGGAGCGTGTCCAGAGAAGGGCAACGGAGCTGGTGAAGGGTCTGGAGCACAAGTTTTATGAGGAGCGGCTGAGGGAACTGGGGCTGTTTAGCCTGGAGAAGAGGAGGCTGAGGGGAGACCTCATCGCGCTCTACAACTACCTGAAAGGAGGTTGTAGCAAGGTGGGGGTCGGTCTCTTCTCCCAAGTAACTAGCAATAGGATGAGAGGAAATGGCCTCAAGTTGCAGCAGGGGAGGTTTAGACTGGACATTAGGAAAAATTTCTTCACCGAAAGGGTTATCAAGCCTTGGAACAGGCTGCCCAGGGAAGTGGTTGAGTCACCATTCCTGGTGGTATTTAAAAAACATGTCGACGTGGTGCTTAGGGACATGGTTTAGTGGTGGAATTGGCAGTGTTAGGTTTATGGTTGGACTTAATGATCTTAAGGGTCTTTTCTAACCTAAATGATTCTATGATTCCATGATTCTATGATTCTGTGAAGTGAATTATTTGTGGCAAGTTTTTTACTCTGAATGTTAGTTGCTTCTATATACAACTACATTCTGCAAGAATCTTTCTTTTCCTTCATCTGACGAAATAGTCTGCCACAACTGTTAAATCAGGGATTTACACTGCAAGCCAGAAAAGCACATGAGCACATTCAGAGACATGATTTGTTTTGTGGTTGTCAAGGGAAATGACATGTACACATGTAAAATTAAAAGCCTGCATTTCTGGATCAGAATCTTAAGAACAACATGCAGAAAAGCCTCTGGTCCATGACTATGCTTTTATTTGACCTGCAGTAACTTAGTCCAGGCCTCTGAACACCCGAATATTTCACTCTCCCCACAGAGAGCAAGTGTAAGGCCAAACTTGTAGTGCATACTGAAAAAGAGTTCCTTTCTGTTTGCTAATTCTACTTATGAAGGATAAATATCTTTAAAATGTGTGGGTGATAGAGTTTGAAATCCTTATGGTTTTCAATGAGAAAAATGACCATAAGGACTGCCTGACTTTCAGCCATCCTGCTGCCTCCAGGGAGTCTACTGCGGCAAGCAACAAGCTTATTCAGCTCCTGGGGAAAGTTGGTCAGCTGAGAGCAGGATCCTCAGCCTGAGCATGGAGGCATCTAAAGCATCCAGCAGAAAGGGATAACACCTTAAGTTTTGCCTGCCCTGTGGCAGAAGACAACACTGTCAAGAAAAAGCCAGGGGCAGAGCTGCTGCTCCCTCTTGTTCTTCCTCAGCTGGTTTCTTCTGGAGCCAGCACTGCTGGGAGAGGTCCCATGTCCCTTTCTCTGCATGTTCCAGAGAGACACTGACCCAGCACTTTAAATGTCTGTATTTTGGATTTAGGAGATTAGAGATGCAGGCTGGGGAGATAGTACAAATCCTTGTGAGGATCTGTTTGAAAACAGGACTAAGCTCAAAGCAGTGATGAGCTAAAGCATCTTATCTGAGGCATTTCCTTCCTTGCGAAGAATCTTACAGAACCTGCATCTGGTAAGGGAGAGATGCTTCAGATTCAATGTACTGAAATTTGGAAAGAGGTAATGTTGTGCCCTGCTTGAGGATCGTACCTCTTTCCCATTGACCCATGACTTAATCCCTTCCAATCTTTACTCAGAGAATTGTAAGTTGCTAGCCGTTATGTCTGAGTAAAGAGTAAGCAGTCTATGTGAATGTGTATCCAGATCTTTCTTTCTGCTCTCCCTTTCCAGCATTCTTCAACTTTGTATGCAGACTGACTGATAAAGGCGTAGGAATAATTGCCTTATGCCACATGTGCTTATAATCCCTGATTTAAGGTTTCTTCACAGGAACTAATTTTTTAACCTGTCAAGGAAAATAAATAAATAAAGCTGTTATTTAATGAACACCTGGCAAGCACCTGGTGAAAGATGATGCATCAAAAATAGCTATTTATTGATATTCAATTAAATGAAACAAAACAAGGTACTCTCCTGGTATAGTACAATATTTCACAAGATCTACTTCTATCCAAATGTTTATACAGAATAAATTATAAACCCTGTTAATAGACGCAACTTTCCAGCTTCCACAGAAAATAGTTCATCCATTTTTCTGAGCAAGTTATCATTTGAAAAAGGAGAGAACTTCAAAAAGCTATGTTTTGTCTTGTAGAATAAATCCCACTCTTAAGACTTAAGGGGATTGTGTCATCCCCCAGCATTTTATCACCTTTAACATATCCTGAAAACGTTTCTCTGTACTTTTCCAACCCTTATTTTCCAACCCTTATTTTTCCTAATCAGGGAAATGTTTCTGCTAAGAATTATGAACTCTCCTGCTGAGAATGTGAGCGTACACAATGGTGCTAAGCAACTGAATACACACAGAAGTGGTCAAGACAGCATGTAATTGGAAGTGCGTGCATCTCCTTACAAGATTTTGCTGCAAGGTACTGTTCTTTAAATTTTCCTGGCACATAAAATGTCCATTTATTATAACAAGGTTTTTATAATATGAAATTATTCAATTGTTCCTAAGATTTACTGGGAAAGCTTTAGGCTGCGGCTAATGAGTTGCTTCTGGCCCAAAAATCACTTTTTAAATTAGTTGACTGAACTAAAATATTCACATTGTTGTTTCTGATTTTTTGTGCTGCCTATTTACTGCAAGAAACAAAGTGTTCTCTTGGGTCCAACAACGCCTTCATACCCTGCTGCTTGCTGCCACCAAGCCTAGCTGTGAAGAGGTTAATTACGTCCCTCTTTAGGCCAGGTCTGTGCCTACAGACTTCTACGTCTTTTCATATGTGGAAAGAATTGTGTAGCCATTTCCTGGACTGCTCCCTGTCCCATCCTGTGCCCCCTGGGAGGGTTTGAAATGACTTATGTGCCACAGCAGCACACGGCAGGGAGGCACACAGCATTCACACCCAGAAAAGAGCATCAGATCCTGTACATACCCACGCAAGGGTCAGCCCTGTCTGGTCTTGCCAGTCAACTAACTTCACTGTCTTTTTCTTAGAAGAGAAGTGAACCGTGGAGTTAAGAACCTTTTGCGGACTATAATCCGTCTCCAGGCACAGAGCCTAAGAATTGTCAAATCAAGTATATGATCTAGTCTCAGCAGCCTTGGAGAGACATAGGGGAGGGAATCAAGCATTTTGGTGATGTCTTTTGTACCCACAATGGATGCAGGGTATAAAATCAGAGGCTTTGGTAAAACTCTGTACACGGTTAGATCCACGAGAGTCACTGGTTTTATGTGTATTTGATATGCAATGCACAGAGTCCATGGGCATTGTAGAGGATGTGATATTTCAAATATCCTATTCAGATTCTCTAATTAGCCATTTTCATAACGAAACTCTCTCTAATAGGCCCATTTTCATAACAAAACTCTCTCTAATAGGCATTTCCCCCCTTTCTTGTTCTTTTAGTAGCATGAACAATTACAGTGCAACTGTGAAAAAATGTTACATTTTTGCATATTTTGGTCAAAGTCATAAACCAAATCAATTATTCCAAATTGTTCTGAGCAGAACCTAATTTTATTACCCACTTGTCAAGTACATCAATCATCTGTGATTTTTTTTGGAACCTATTTTCCTTTCTGGTTAGCTGTTTTGCAATTACCCCTACTTTAAAGAACACATTTCTGTACTGAAGAATGGTTATGTGTGCTAGTGGCTAATGCGTTTCTGTCAGCAAAGAGGAATTATCTTATTTTGGCCCATTATTCAAATTTAACATACAAATTCCTTGGTTTTGAGAATATTGTGTATAGAAAGGACACATGGCAATTTACTGTACAAAGGGCTTGTGCTGTTATGCAAAGCTAGGCTAGATTTCTTTTCTTATATTTTTATATATATGTATATATACACACAATCCTTTTCAATATAAAAATGTATCTGCTCAGGAGGGCAGATACATTTCAAAAGCAGAAAACTACAATGGACACTGCATTGTATTTTCATATGAAATTTAAATAAAATTGAAATGCATCACTCAAGAAAGACAACTACATATATAAAAAAAAAAAATCAGTAAATCCTGTTTTTCTCCCAACTATGCTAGTTATCTAAGATGCTTTATATCATAGGAAACAAAACCATTGCTCTTCTTATGACTTACAAAATTTGTAATGAGATAACATAGGCTTTTAATGCTAGCTCTTTCAGAAAGCCATCCTAATTCAAGTCAGCAGTGGCTGTAAACTGCTTTCATCTAATAACCATTGAGAATTGAGAAATGGCTTTTATTTCCCTGCTTCCCTCTTCTCCTAGGATTTCTTATAGGCAAGCTTTTACTTCACAGAGATGGACACAATTGGCAGAAAAGACGAGGTTTTGACTAAGCCATAGAGACTTATGCAATATCTCCAGGTTAACAGTAAAACTCCATATGAGTATCTCAGTTTCAGAATCCTTCTTCTGGGATAAGTGTCATATGTCTCGGTCTTTGCCATCTTCTGAGAAAATAGGATATGTAAAATTAAAAATGGTAGGCTACTTCACAATCCTGGGTGAATAGTAGGTAAAAAGCAATCTGCATTTCCGTGAGTGTTCTCTAATCACAGCTTTACCAATATTCCTGTAGAAGTTGCACTGATACACAGCGAGAACGGGTCAGTTAAATCACATAATAGCTGTGTTGCTGATGATCAGAGTGAGCAAAGCTGAACACCGCATTCCT
>NW_009202287.1:22551-50519 GCF_000690835.1 Fulmarus glacialis
ACCTCTGGGTGCCACTTGGAAGAAGGGAAGATGTTGCAGCTGTGAGGAGCAGATAGCCTGGCACTTGGCACTGGCCCTCCAGCTGGCAGTACCTGTAATATTGCACAAAAAGCCCGATTTCTCACAAGCAGTTCTAGGAATATCAGTTCTAGATCTGACTGTACGGAGGAGCTGAGTGAATTAGCATGCAGAGAAACCCATGCTGTGGTTGGCAGGCTGTTGTCAGGCTGTTGTCGGTGCTTAGGCTGACTTGGGTTCCTCTCCACCATGCAGAGGGAGCGTGCAGGGCGCAGTGCCGCACAGCCGACAAAGGTACCAGACACCCGAATTCCTGGATGTACGAGTTGAGGGTTTGAGTTCTGTCTGATTCACAGCAGAGTTTTGCTTTCAGGTAGTATCGCGTGCCAGAGCACTGCAGGTAGGAATTTCCTAGCTCCAGATAACAGGCAGATTAGCTTTTGAAAAAAGAGTGCAGTGACTGATCAAATCATGTGAGCCAACTGTGCAGCGAAGGAATGGAGCATCCCCAGTATCATCCAGTGTGGGGAGACGTGCCCTCTGAAGCTGTTACACTTTCACTCTCCCTTGTCACCCACTCTTACGTTGACTTTTCAGGCTCTTATGGCTTCTTGTGGGTGGTATGGCACAACACAGCACCTCAGAAGTGGCAGCTAACCACCATTTAGTGTGCCTGTATGAGAAGAGAAGGCAGGGAGCAGACCATGGATTTATTTGGGGAAATGCTGAAAATGCTTATTCACAAGAAGGGCTGTGCTTAAAAAGTAGCGTAATGAAAAGAGATGGATGCCTGACTCTCACAAATGCATATTGTTGTTTGCTGTGATGTTGTCTATCTCAGTAAGTGACTTTCAGAGTTGCTCTGCTGCTGACAAAACCTTGTGGGACTAACCCCAATAAAAAGAATCCTTAGAAAAACAGCCACCACCAAATCACAGCAAATGTTCCCATCTGGTTTTAGTAAACCTCAACTTTTTGAACTGTCCTTTATCAAATGTAGCTTGGGGTCTGCTGCTCGAGTCTAGCATGAGTACTGGAAGACTATCATTTGCCCTGAAAGAGTTTGATGCAGGGATAAAAGAATAGTGGAGTCTGAACCTTTCATCACAGGGAACTCTGTTCCTAATCGGGCCTAAAGAAGTCAGGAAAGAAAGTTAATCCAGCTCAGCAGGCTGGAAGGTGATCTAGTAGCTGCCTGATAGATACATGTCCGTCACTGCAGTAGCAGTATCTGATATTCCTTACAGAAGCAAAGCCAAGAACTGGAGGGACTTTGTCTGTCTGTTTATTTAGGTCTTTGTTTCTGCTACACATAATCACGTCTGCCTGTCTTATTCTTAGGAGTCATTCAGGGATAGCTCTTCCTTTTCATCCAATTCAGAGACAGAGTCAAGGCACAGACACGCTTGGGTCAAAGCAGGGAATGAAATTTATCCTGGTGCTACCCATGGTATAGCTTAAAAAGCCTTCTGACTCTAGTTACAAATACAACATCTTTATGTAATACAAAATGATTATATTCACAGTTATCTATCTGACTATATAGTCACAGAAGAGGAATCAGAACCAAAATGATAACACAAGGGAAAAAAAATGCCTCTCTTGTATTACTAAAGGACAAATTGGGTTGTTAATCTGATATATATAACTTTTAGTTAAACAGAAGAAAGAGCGAGCCAAAAAATTGACATTTTGTGTGCTTACTGCCTTCCATAAAGCTGTACAATTACATTTGCATCAGATAATGCTTCACATCTCTCCCTTCAGCAACGAAGCTGGTGAAAGGTCTGGAGCACAAGTCTGATGAGGAGCGGCTGAGGGAACTGGGGCTGTTTAGCCTGGAGAAGAGGAGGCTGAGGGGAGACCTCATCGCGCTCTACAACTACCTGAAAGGAGGTTGTAGCGAGGTGGGGGTTGGTCTCTTCTGCCAAGTATCTAGCGATAGGAAGAGAGGAAATGGCCTCAAGTTGCACCAGGGGAGGTTTAGGTTGGATATTAGGAAAAACTTCTTTACTGAAAGAGTGGTCAGGCCTTGGAACAGGCTGCCCAGGGAAGTGGTGGAGTGACCATCCCTGGCGGTATTTAAAAGACGTGTAGATGAGGCACTGAGGGACTTGGTGTAGTGAGCATGGTGGTGTTGGGTTGACGGTTGGACTTGATGATCTTAGAGGTCTTTTCCAACCTTCATGATTCTATGATTCTATGATTCTTTGGTACGGTCTGGAGGTCCATACCAAATGAAATGCATCTGTCTGAACATCCAACATTTCAAGTGCTAAGTGAAAAATACAAGCTCCCTGTCCTCAGCTTCTCCACTTGCCTTAACTTTCTTTTGTTGTTGTTTATCTTTCTTTCGCCTGTCTTTAATTCATAGACTCTGGTATGAAAGGTTCCTGCTAAATTCATCAGCTTGGAGTTATCTGTGCTCTTGATGGTGTTTTCCCAGTTCAACCTGCCTGATACCCACCTTCATGTATACGGACTTAATGGATTTAAAAGCACTTTACAGCCTATCAGCTAAATCCTAGATGATAGAAAACTTTCACCCTGGGAGGGCCTCTCATCATTTGATTTGTATCCCTGCACATGACCCGGAGACAAGGCTGCCGCTGGTAGTGGGTGGGCAGGGGTGGGTGGGCAGGAAATCCATGCACTTTCTGTTCACATCCATCACCAGCTGCAGGGCTGCTGCTTTGCAGCAAAAAATAGTAACTGTCTTGAGAATGCATTTAGCTGCTGTCATTCTCAGTGCCTTCCTCATTCATAAGCTGTGCCGTTCATTCACGTGGGTCGCTCTCCCCTTCCTTCCTTTCGTTCTATGAAAAGAAATGATTTGTCCCTTTTTGTACAGGTATGATTTAACATGTCCATTTCTTGTGCTGTGGGGGATACCAGGCAGAAAGGAGATAGACAATGCCAGAAATTTTTAAGGCCAGGAGCTGACAGAATATCCTCTTATTAGTATATGCATTTGTCTGGGCATCCACACTGAAATCTGCGTGTGTGATGGAGCTTAGGTTCCAGGTGATCCATCTTTCTTATACAAACCTTGGATGATCTGAAACAGGTGCAGAGACATTTTGCAATAAGTAGCTATGCACATGCAACACAGGCAGAATTGCTTGATTTTAATGGAGTAGCAATTAATTTAATAGGAGAAAATTATTCCATTTTATTCCATGTCCACATATTTGGAAAAACAAAAAATAATGTTTTAAATTCCTGCAAAAGCTTTGAAATAATGAATAGCTTCAGTAAAAAAAAAAAAAACCAAAACAGATAAACCTCATTGTCTAGGAACTTTTCTATCAAAAGCCCCTACTAATCATTGGTGTGTGGGTTGTGAACCACCTCTCTCTACTTTTCTAAATATGATGTTGTTTCAGAATTATCTTAATTTTCACTCCAAATCTTGGCAGGCCAATTTCTCCTTCCATCCTCCCTAAGTAGAAGGCTGAAGTTTGCTTCCAAAGAGATCTTGGAAACGGAAACACTATCACAGTCTGAAGTCTGTGGAATTGCAAGACTGGGTTTTGCTTCACATTTTATGAACACGCATGCATATAGAAACTTTACTGAGCCAAACGGAACCTGACTAAGCTATTCACAGATACTGTCACAAATCTGAACATGAATTTCAAGAGATAATGTTTCTGGTGCCTTGTAAAGCTGTCCAAGTAAACTGTTTGCTGAGAGGTGATTCTTCGGAGAACCACGAATACATATAGGTGGTGCCGTGGCCTATTTACTTTTGATATTGTGTGGTTACAGTGACATTTCTGTTATGATTTGAAGTGCTGTTGTCAAATCAGTGAATTAATAGAACAGCTCTGTGCTACATTGCTAACAGTTAGTGATGGTCTCGCTGACAGCCATCTGTCAGGTTTTGATATTGATTCTGAAAAATGAGCCTTGGAATTACATAATAGTTATTGCTCCTTCGAAGTGCACTTTCGTGACTTGGAGTATGCCCGCAAGGTCGGGGGGGGAACGGGGGAAGGGAACAGGAACAGCTGAAGTGAGAAGCTCAGCTAAAGAGAGAGGCTGGATTTTTCTTGGAATACATCACTCTGAGTCTACGGCTGAACCGGCAAATGCCAGAGTCCCAGCCAATATCAGCCTGGTAAATAGCAAGCAGCCCAGAAACATGAGGTGTGGGAAGCAGGGAAATGAAAGCTGAAAAAGGAGGGATATTTATGGAAGGAGGAAAAAAAAAGATCTTTGTGGAGAGCTTTGGCTCTATTATTATGAGACATATTCTTTATCTGCTGCGAAATAGATCTGGTTGGCGAAGGGGGGCTGCTGTGCAGCTGTGCTACAATTAGCTCACCTCCCTAGGTGGGAAGGATGGGGAGGACAGCTCACAGGGCAGAAATTTAGTCTGTAAAATGCCGGGGTGGCTGTTGGGTTGTGTGAAGATGGGGAGAGGCGGTGGAGGGAGAAGGGCAGCGCTGGTGGGAGTAAGCCTTGGGAGTCAGTAATCTATAAGAAACAAAAAGCAGCTAGGACTGTCTGTGGAGAGGCTCAAAGAGCAAGGCAGTGTGGATTCAGGCTTCTGGGGGCAGGATGATCCAATTTTTAAGACTTCTGGAGCTGAGGGCCTACAGAAGGAATCTGTGAGATGTTACCTGTTAAAATGAGAGGAGAAAGTAACTAGTTCTGACTGAGGAGGTTTCCAGCAAATTTGGGAGGGTGTTTTTTTCAGTAGACTATCTGATTTGTGTTCTGGGAGGGGGAATTCTTGTTAACTCAGCATTTGCTTTTCTTCTGGGCAGGCAGCAAGAGGAGGAGATATGCACTGCTGAGCTCTCAGCTTAATTGAGAAAGAGCTACTTACAAGGTCTATTTTCTATTCTTTAACTCCTTGCAAATATAACTTTTGTCTTTTCTCAAACTAATCATATTTCCCCTCTAGTATATGGCAAATCTTGTTCCTCTTCAGCTTTTTTCTCCTGGAGCCAATTCAGACCTCCACCTTTGCTGTCCTACCAATTTTATTTTTCCCCATTTAAAGAGATTTTTATGAATTTACTTTCCTCTTTTTTTTCCTGACTCTTCTTTCTGTTTTTCTTTTTTATTCCTGAAGTTCTGTTTCTGATATTCCGACCTGCCTAGTGAAAGCGAGGGTGAGCTGGCAGGGGTAGAAAGCTGTGACTGTCAGTGTTCCTGTTCCTGGTATCAAGATCTAATGCAAGGTCAAGATAGTTGCTTCACCCCTGCCTTTCCACCAGGTTGCAGGGAGGGAGGGAAGAGAGAGACTTCTAAAGCTAACTAGTCCTGCATTGGGCTGTAGGTAGGGGTAGGTAGAGAAGGATGTTGGAAATTAGATGCACTAGCTTTAGTGGTCTGAAGCCTGCTAATGAGTGCCATTAGCATAACATTGGTGCTTCTCTACTGGGAAAAATAGCTTCAGTGCTTCCCAGGAAACTTGCTTTATACTCCACCGGTAATTTGAGTACGTTGCAGTCTAGGAATAGCAGGTATCTGAAGCTGGTTTATCAGCATAACGCTATGACATCCTCCTACGCAGGTTGGACCTGCCTGCAGGGTTTCACAAATTAAAATCCATCCCTGTTTTATGAAGAAAGAACTGTTTATTTAGACCAGGAAATAAAAACGTGAAAAATGATTGTCTAACATGACTAGGAGCTAAAGCATGACATAGGCCAGATTTGTGTCCCACCAGGAGGAAGACTAGCATTAATTCACTGTCGTGATGGCTTTCCTCCAGACAGAAGGTAGTGCAAGGGATGCTGCAGGAATAGAAAATGAAAACTGTGGCTTTGTAGTCTAATAGTAACCCCACCAAATAATTTAAGTTGCAGAGCTGAATAGTCTGATATAATTTTTAGCTGGGGAAAAGTATTTTGACTTACAACCTTCAGAAGGGCAAGGAAACATTAGGGAGAAAAATAAAGAAATATATTCTCTGCTTATCTTGACCAGCCCACAGTTACTATTTCTCAAAATGGGTGTGCAGTGTCTATATGAGACAATGATCCTTGAGTGCCTGAGTCTGCTGGCACACCTAGAACGATTTACACATGCCATCTTCTAAGATTTAATTTGCTGACCAGCCCAGAATGGAACAACTAAGCCAGTACTTGAAAACAAACAAAAAAGTACAGAATGTCACAGGCTGTTTCTGGTAATCTCAGTAGGACTTGGAAAGTCTCAAGATTTGAGACAACTATATTATTAAATGAAAATTGTCCACCTTTGACCTTGGCGTAACATTAATGGCTTCGGACTTCTCTGCTCCCTCTGACCGCTAGAACAGTTTGCAGTTAAACCTCTGTAAGACTTATGAGAGACTTATGCCTGGTTTTGTGTAAAAGAGGAGAGGAAATGAGAGCACTTACTGAAATGTAGTTTCGAGATTAGCAAAGCACATCTGTTGTGAAAAGAAGAGGGGAGAGATTGAGGAAAATATTTTTCGATTTGTTAAATTATTTTGCTGGACACGTCAGGGAGCCATTGAGTACTTGCATTAGGAACAAACAGAGCCTATTTAGAAAGGCTTGGACTAAAACTCTTCCTGCTATAACAACAGGAAACAAAAATCACCAAAAATCATTCTGCAATGTGTACTAACAAAAGCGGCTCTCAGTAAAATCACGGGTATCTAGAAGCTGTTCTGCAGATACACCATTAAGAACTTTTACTGCCTACACATAGACCACAGCTATATGCTAGGTAGATTGTGCCAGTAGACTGAGAAAACAGATCCCCAAAACCAATATGTTAGATCTGCTCTTTTTACTGCAAAAACGTAATCTAGGTCTAGGAAGTAAAACTGTACCTCTCTTACTGAAGCTTGTGTCAAAAACATGTAACCTGTCTATAATAGTAAACCAATAAATAATAGCAAACCAATATTTGATAATATAGCTTCAGGCAGTCCAGCCTGTGGCACATCCATTTGCACCCAGGAAGGGCTTTGATACTTTCATTATGTGAAAACAGAGGTTGTCCTTTTGCTCATAAATATCTGTACATAGAAGTAATTGTGTAATGCAGCTTTATCATTCAAACATCTTACTTTGTAGAGCTTATGTATGATTTAAAGCTGGGATAATCATTCTCAAAACTAAAAAGTACCTTTTGTTGTCTAACATGGGCGACCTGTGAAATACAGAGAGCAAGTGAAACGATAGCATCAGAAGAGTGCAGCTTGAAGGTGTGCTGTTCACATGCATAGGACCTGAGACAGTAACTGCAGTTGCCTGACTCTCAAATCCATCCTGAACATTTCAAGGGTAACTCCAAGACTTGCAAGATAACCCACATCCATTACCAGTGGTCCTTGCTTTCAGTATACCAGGGAAAATTTCCCTTCTTCTCATCTCCTTTCCCTCATGTTAATCAACATATGCAGGAAATGGCAGAGAAGAAATGTGCAGTTGATCAGTACCAACATGAGTAGATATTAACTCAGATACTACTGGTTTTCTAAATGTGTGTTATTTCTCTGTACTGTTTTTAGTTTTAAAATGCACGTACACAGAAGTGATAATAGAGATGTAATAGCATAGATTAATTTAATGTTACAGTATTCTTCCCTAAGGGATGATATTCCTCCGTATCACCATGGAAGAAAAGCGACACTTCAGTGCACAAGCATATAGCTGGCCTAAATATAGACAACGATTTGTGTTTATTTGCAAAAGACTCACTGAAAAGTCACAGCAAGGGTTCAAAATAGGACTGTTATTCTACAAGCTAAGGACTAATACTTGACTTTTCAAAGCTATTTCAGTGCTTAATTCCCATGGAGATCAAGAGTGTTGCTTCCATTGCGCTTCCAAGTATATCGATATGAGCATTGTCAACAAAGATACGAATAGAGACCAGGTTTAAAAATTGCATTTTTGCAACAGCCTTCAGGTTATAGTTTCTAAAATAGGGAGTACCCAGATGAAACTGAAAGTAAAACCTGAATTCTGCCCTCTTAAATGTAGAGGAAAACCGTTTTCCACATAGACAAGTGTGTTGTTACCAGAGAGAGTATGGATAGAGTTGCTGGGGGAAGCTGGTTCCTGGGTGGCTTTGCTGCCGTAGCTCACCTTTGTGGCTCCTGGTGGTGGTCTGCTATGCTCTGCTCCACTTCTCAGGGTTCCTGTCACACCCGGAGTGCTGGGTCCAGTTCTGGGCTCCCCAGTACAAGACAGGTATGGACTTACTGGATTGAGTTCAACACAGGGCCACAGAGATGAGTAAGGGACTGGAGCATCTTTCATATAAGGAAAGGATAAGTGGGCTGAGACACTTCAGCCTGGAGAAGAGAAGGTTCAGGGGGATCTTATCAATGCCTCTAAATACCTGATGGGAAGGAATGAAGACAAGGGAGCCAGCCTTTTCTCAGTAGTGCCCAGTGACAGGACAAAAGGCAACGGGACAAATTAAAACCCAGGCAATTCCATCTGAACACAAGAAAACACTTTTTTACTGTGAGGGTGGTCAAACACTGGGTCAAGTTGCCCTGAGATTCTGTGGCATCTCCATCCTTGGAGACCTTCAAAACCCGAGTGGACACTGCCCCGAGTAACCTGCTGTAGCTGACCCTGCTTGAGCAGGAGGGTTGGACTAGATGGTCTCAGAAGGTCCCTTCCAACCTAAACAATTCTGTGATTCTGTAAATATAATTTTATACATCTATATATACATATCTATAAAAAGAAGAAATGTAAATGTATGTTACTCTTAGTGAATTGATGCAACTGAATTATTCCCTTTTACAAAAAAGGTCAGATATTTTCAGGACCTAAATCTTGTGGCCTCCCATAATCCCTTATATGTGGTATTCCAAGAAGGAAACACACTCTTCATCCTGGCCTTCGCCAATCCAAAGACTCACAGAACCTTGTTTTTCCAGAGAAAAGATCTACATGTACTTTATCCTTCCAGGGAGAGGAAGAAAGGGAAGGGAAGAGCCGTGTATGACTGACATTAATCAGATCACGTACTGTATTATGTGGTGACTTGACTGAGTGCTACAGCATGTGAGAACCACTACCAGGGGATGGAGAATGACATAAGAGAACATTCTAGGTAATTTTCACTCCAGATGACAGCATACACGTACGCATACGCAATAGCTGCATACCATTTTTGAGCAGTTCTGGAGAGGGGTGGACTTCTGCTCAAGTGTTGTAATTATCTGAACCTGATCCTGTGAGCCTGCAACTGCTTTTAGCTCAAAATCTGTTGTTGAAAGGGCAAACAGCATAGCAAGTAAAGGTTTCCTACATCGCAGCTATTGGTTGAAGAAGTAACACATCAAAGCAGAACAGAGATGCAACCGCGCAGCAAGCTATTTTAAAAACTTTAATGAACCGTTTAAAATAAACTGATTGCAAGGTAATTTAACAACACCACTTTTACAATTAAATATACTATTTTAGCATGCAAATGCAGCACATTAATCCCATGTCAGGATAGAAAATGAAGTGAAACTGAAGGGATTCTGATACATGAAAGTCATCTCAGTAATTTCTCATCACTTCATGGTGCTCTTAAGCAGCGTAATGAAAGAATGAATTGATTTAAACAACATTTTGTTGGAGCAATGGGGTTTGTGGAATTAAATTAACTTGATCATTTGCTGTAAGAGCAGGCCTGCATGGCATTATGTTATTCTTGAAATTAATTTCTTTTCCTCTCCAGAGTTATTTTTGTTTTGGTTTGGGGTTGATATTTTCTTTCTTACTTATTTCCATAACATCCACTAAGGACTTCTGTGCTCATTTTCCACATTCATCACTTCATTAAAATGAATAAAAAATGCTTATTCAGATCCTCGTTATCAGGTTCCTGAAGACAGGATTCAGCAAGAATTCTTCAGTTTTATTTCTTAAAAATAATACACTATTCCTTTTTCTTTATTTGTGTTAAATCCTTCTCTTCTTTTCTCTGTTAGGGAATATGGTGGAATAGAAGAATATCAACCAGGAAAATACGGATTTGGATTACCCAGGGCTATCAAGGGAAAAATGCTCCAATGTAGTGTTTGAATGAAGCAAAACCCAGCACCTTTCAATATGTCTAGTTTAGTCATAGTTGTGAGCAGTCGTGGTAAATGTTGCAGTAGTTCTAAGAGTAAATACCTAGGTTAGATAGGACTCCTGTATTTGTCTAGGCATGACTTTAGCTCTGTAAAACGTCAGCAGTGTTTAGACAGAGAATGTGATGCTCAGACTCCTAAGAGCCAGATCATAAACTGTGTTATTTTGATTGTTAGTACTCAGCTAATGCATCATTTGATATTATAGCCTAAGCTATACACTACCCATCCGGAAGGAACTCCCATTGGCACAAATAGGAGATATGCAGGTGACTCAAAGGGCCTTTCATTTCCACATGCCTTCCCTTTATTTTATACCTTCAAACCCACATTGTTTGGAGGGAGGGAGCAGTTGGGCACATCAGTTTTCAGCCCCGAAAAAATTCACATTTGCTCAAACCAGAGAGTGAGCAATCTGATAAGAAATGTCAGGATATGCTTGTAAAGACCACGTGTAAATACCCGCTGTGGCGCTTTCTCTTATTGTAAAAATAAACTTACTGAAAGGGTTGATTGTAACAATGCTTGCCAGGTATTTGGCCTTTCGCTGAGACTTGAAGATTTAGTATTTCTAATACTCTGAGAAAAGCCGATTTAACACTTTGGATGCCAATGTATGTCACACCTATAGTGCTGTTTCCTTAGCTTGATATCAGGAGTTGGTTCCTACTGAATTTCTTCAATAATCACAGAAACCGATACAGGAACATAGCGTTATGCTCTGCTGACTCAGGGCAATGGGAGTTAGTTACTTTAACGCACTTCCTTTGTCAAGGCTCACTCACTTTGTGTCACTTTGTTCCCAAGAAAAGCCCAGCACGTGTTTCACTGGTCTCCAGATCCCAATGCTCTGGGGAGGGGGGTGCTGCCAGACCCAAGGTGGATAAACCTTGTTTGTTCTGGGCCGTACCAGGCTCTGGGCTCTCAACATTGCATTTCTCTGGTTTGATCAGCTGCCACCACTTCTGAAGAGCCACCTTTTGTTAGTGCAAGTACTGTGACAAAAAAATGAAGTGATATATCCAGAGCCAGAGAGTTTGACCACCTTGTCACAAACAGTCTTAAAACCCCGCCAGGGCTCCCAGAGCAGTACTCAGAGCTGCAGTTTCCTTCCATGCTTACCTCTTCACATCTCGCAGCTCTTCTTTTTCTTGCTTTCTTGATGCAGCATCGACCCCTTGTTCTCATCTGCGTAGCAGAGTTACAGAAATAGGGTGAGAGACTCAAGATGTTTTTCAAGCACTACCAAAGCCCCCTTCCTTGTGATGAGATGAAAATGATGAGGGGGAAATGACAAATTATACACTAATGTACATTACTTCATTTTTAAGCACACCAAGGCAATTCATTAAGTGGTGGACACTTCTTTCTCCTAATATTTTCTACCTGTTTTCTATATACTAGAAATATTAGGAAGAGTCCTTTTCAAAATGCCTCCACCACATTGATCGACTTTGCACATCAATAGCAAGCAGCCCAACTGCCTATGTTTCTTTGTAGTTCACCTTTTTAGACACTTCATGTTTCTATGAGAAGGGAATAAAAGATTTTTATCTCTCTGACCTATGGAAGATGCTCAGTTTCCTTACAGATAAGCTTGCTTTGTCAGGAATGGTCTCTAGAATTAATTACCTGAATAATCTAAGTAGCATGTAACAAAAGACCAGATGCTAAAACCTCCTAACTTGCAAAGCCCTGTTTCATAGTATCGCATTAGAAGCAAACAACATGAACAAAAACCCCAAACCTTTTCTTAATGTATATTCCTGGCAGTGTCGTGTATTTTTAGCGTCTATTCAGGTCTTTCTGCAGCCCTGCTTCAGGCATAATGTGATAATTTATACCAATAGAGAAAGTTATTTACAAAGAAAATCTTACTTCAGTATCAGTGATTTGCTTTTTTCCCTGCAGATTCTATGCTCACAAATTTTGGCAGGATTTTACTGAAGTAGGGGAGGCCAAGTGAGTTGCTCAACTCACACAACGGGTCAGCGGCTCTTCCCGAGGTCAGAGCTCAGGACATTGCTGTGCTTTGCACGTCAGGGGCAATTATGTTTACGTTAAGATAACGAGTTGCAATTTTTTGAGACATATTCTAGTAACAGATGTACATTTATGGCTTTCACTAGGCACAATGCAAGTTGAATCTATGTGTCCAAAGATAGAATATGACTTGTGATTTGTATGCATCAGATTTAATCAGTAAACTCAACAGACCAAGTTTTTTCATAGTTTTACTCTATCGACTTCTGCACAGTTACACCAGAGGTAAATCTGTCCCAGTGAGAACATCTAATTCAGATTCAATATTCTGACCGCTGTTCAGCAAAACATTGTAAAACCTGGGTGTTGGAGGCGTTATCACTGGCAGTGTAAAAGAACAGTCTCATGGAAGTGATATGCCATAACCATGCCTTAGACCATAAAGATCGTACCAACGCAGCTCAGTAAACAACCAATGGCCAACTATACCTTGTAGGTACTGGTTGAAGAAGGAGTACCACTGCCACCTCTCAGGTAATCTGTGTTTTTCCAGTACATATCTTTGATGTTCTTAGGAGTTGAGATTTTTCATAGTTTAGGCTGTTGTGTGTGGGAAGTGTATATGTATGTCCTCTGCTTGATACAGAAAGATGGGATATTGTGTATTATATTTTCCTTTTAAATGTATATACTTATTTGGATATAGCAATGTTCATTTTCCAGTGGGTGTGTAGATCCTAAAATTGAGATTGTATTAGCTATTAATAACTATAAATATTAAAAAGCACTACAATTATGTATTCCACAAAAATGCAGAGTCATTTCCTAGTATATTTTTAATGTTTAAGTAGTTGGTTGCTGTTTTTCTTTAACCCTATTTGCAAGGTTTAACAGATTTTGTTAGTTAATAGAGTTATATCAAACATAATTTTGCAATAAATGAAATGCCAGATCCCCTGTTTATGTCCACTGCTGCTGCTCTATTCAGTCCAGTACGGCAATAGCAGAGGGTATGGCCAAGAGTCTTTAATTAGTTAATTTTTTTACTATGTAGTACTGGGGCTTAGTTTGGTTTTTGAAAATAATTATCGGCATATATTCAATTGGGAGTTCTGCTTAAAAATTTATGTTATACCATGGTCTTTTATTTTTCTAAATAAAGTACCTGTTTTAATGAGTGTTTTGTATCTGCTGGGAAGCACACACTAATCAAGTAGGAGCTTTTATGCAGACAGCCTAGGACTGAACAATAACAACAACAAATTGCATTGAATGACGTTCACCTCATACAGAGGGCTAACATGAGACCTAGGCACAAGTCTTTCCATAACTGGAGGACAGAAATGGAATTTAAGTGGTCTACATGATGCTCCTCTAATAACCCTCTCCACAGAGCTGAATTTTATGCACAGTGAATCTTACCAAACAAATGTCATGCCACGGTATTGATGTAAATTTGCATCTAAAGCATATTATCTGTGCCAGGATCATCAGTGCTGAAACAGGCCCCAGACCTAGTTCTGAAGCTTTGACTGTTAAGCCTAACATGAGCAAGAATTTTTCTAAGCGTGAATTTCAGAATTGTTCTTCACAGAAATCAAATAGGATGTGTGGCTGTGGCAGATGTGTCTCTCTTACGGGAACGTCCTAATTTCAAAGGCTTCCCACAGATTCTCATATGAAGTTGTTGAGAGTGTTAAATTAAGCCTTTGGGTATTAAGGAGTACCAGCTACAATAAATACAGAGAAACCTAGGATTTTCTGTGCTGGAACAGATCAATGAGCCATTTAATTTGTTATCCTTCCTCCAGCAGTGGCCAGCGCCAAACACTGGAGGGAAAGCCCTCTTCAGAGCTTGTGTGCTGACAAAGTTCTGCTGTATCTTTCCTGAGAAATGTAGAGTTGCTAAACAATAGATCAGGTTTCCTGAGAAAAATGAAAATTGCATCTTTAAAGTTATTACTTCACGAGCTCTTCAGCATAACCAGTTGTGACAAAAATGTAAGTGCTTTGCAGTGGAACATTGCAATATCAGAACTCCATACTGATGTTGAATGCATCCATAATACTGTTTCTGGTACATCATGATTTTAAATACCAGAGATCTGCTGATGAAAATACCAGAACTATCATTCATCTGAGTATTATTAAGCAGCATGATCCAGAGCAGTGAATTCAATAGCTATAAAATAGGATCCTCTTTGAAAAGACCCGTATTCTTCTTGGTTAAATACATGTCAGGTTTTAGGGTTATGACTTTGTTTGTTTGTCTTTGTGGGGTTGGTTTTTAATAACCCTGAGCTTTTGCATAATGAGGCTGGCATAAATTATTTTTATTTGATGATTCTTTCAGCTGCCTGTAGTGTGACTGGGCTTTCCTGAAACTGTAGTAAATACTTTGGGAGGCCAAAGTCTGTGGAAACTATAAGTAGTCTATTGGAAAATTCAAATTCATTTAAAACGTTAACTTCCTCCTCATTTAATCTGTCATTGCTAAGGGTTTACAACTGATCTTATGACTTTGGGATGATTAATTTTAATGCAATTCTTTCTTTGTTCTTTGATCAACTTTATCCATTTTCAATACTGATTTAATTGTACTTTTCTACAATCATCTGTCATCCTCCTATCTGCATATTCCACTCAAAGTAGTAAAACCATGTCAAGATACTGCCTTGTTGGCTTGGTTTATTGGAATGTGCACCTGCAAATCGTTAATGGAAGATATAGTGCCTCTCAACACTTTTAATGTTGCCCCAGTTGATCATATGCTCTCATTTTCATCAATATATCTGTAAGCTCTGGGCATCTGTTATGACAGCATCTTCCCTTTTGGGGAAATCTCAGTAAATGCTATTATTGTCACTGAATTGAGTAATTTCTCTCAATTTACCATGGCTTGATGTGAGGCACACCCCTTGGACAAAAATCTTAATGAGAGGTACAAAGCAAACGAGAAACAGGGGGTAAAATTATGTGATGTTTTTAGAGACAATAATATTTTCTGCTTTCTCAGTTGCATGGTTCTGCTTTCTAGATTGGAGAAAGATAAAAGAATAGAAAAATACCAGTAAGTTTGTCCATAAAATAAGGGGTTTCCTTTATGAGATGTCAGGCAACAACAACCCATTGAGCACATTCTCTCAGAGTTTATCTCTATGCAAGAGAGAGCTTGAATTGTAATCCAAATTTGCACAGTCCCTGCTCTGCACCCTGTTGTGTGAAACTGTAGTTTGCTCTTAGACCTTTGCGAGGTGCAGTTCACCTACCCAGTGGACTCAGGTGCTTGAGCCATCCTTTAGGGGAAACAGTGCCAAAGCTCCTTCCCTCTGCTTTCCTGTTGCCGAGTTGCACAAGCAGATCCTAATCTTTCATTGCGGACAAAAGTATAAAATAAAGATTCCTTCTTCAAGTAGGTGAAGTGTGGGTGGCTTAGTTTGAGTCCTGGGGAGCCAGATAATTGTCAAGGACTACATACAACGAGGAGTGCTTACGCAAATACAACCAGCTAAAACCAATTGGCTTCAGGAGTCCTTAATTCTCCTTTGAGGTTTATTCAAAGTGTAGTGATAATAATAGTTGGCTTTTCATATTTATATTTTACTTCCAACAAAAATGAAGAGGTAGCCATCATCCCTAGATATAGCCAAAGGCATACCATAATAAGCAAGGCTGACAAGTTGAGACATTTGTGCCATAAAGCAATGACTATTGTGAAGATATTAATAATGGGATTTTATAAATACAATATCTTCTTTAAGTATTTTGTGGCTCCTTTTCCCTCCCTTGTAAGCTTAAAACAGATTTATTTCTAACTGAGATTGTTTTTAATAGCAAACAATTACATTAAGAAAAAAATACAGAAATAAATGTTGGCACAAACAGATCAGGAAAATGTTCTCATGATAATGATCGGATCTTGCTGCTTTTCTCCCAATAACCTTTATTAAAATTAATATTATTTACTCTTTACATGACACAAAGTCCATGCCTTTTAACGGAATGGAATTATATTTGGCGGTACCTAGATACCGTGACAATAGGCACACCAGGGAGGCCAGCCTTGTTCTGTCTGATTCCTAGTCACAGCAGTAGTCATAGAAACACAGCACCGAAAAGGATGTGGAGTCCATTCTGCTACTCTCACAGGCAATCACAGTATTCAATCCCATTCATCAAACCCCATTTTAAAGTGATTTCATTTAATGAAGTCAATTAGCAGCAGAGATGGATGGACAGATTACATAGATAACTGCATATTAACCTTTTCTGGTTTTAGTCCCTTCAATACAAGGATTCTTCTTTTTTCCTTTTTTTTTTTTTACGTAGGATCTCTAGTGTGCCTCTGCTTCCTCCCTGGGTTGGGTTCCTTCGTATAGAAAGAACAGACTGGTAATAAACCCCTGAAATCCTTTGGCGGGGTCTGATAGCAAGAATGCATGCTTTAGAGCAAAGCAATCCCTGTGACATCTTTGCAGCCTAACAAAAAGATTATTTTGTCATTAAGTGATTTTTCTCTGTTGTTTTAGTAACAGCAACCATCAATCACATTCCAGGAGTACAATAGACATTAAGAAAATTGTTTCCTTTTATAACTGTAATTGTGATTCATTAATTAACAATGAACAGCCTTTTCCATTTTCTCTATAATCTATACGAATCTCAGTGACACAGAAAATTACATGAGAAAAAGTGTTGATTTGATTTAAAGAGAATTGGGTTTAGTATTTACAGATTGTCATGGCTGATGTAAAGCAAGCCCTTCACCTTCCTGATGCTAAGTCAGACTCCCAGGAAGGGATTTCAGGGTCTTGATATTTAGTCCTAGGAACAAGGAAGAGCACATTATTCCAACCGTCTCAGAGCTTGACCTGGCATTTCCTCTCTTAGCGGATTTCAGATAGCTAAATTATAGATTTCTTGTAGCCTACCATGCTTTTTGTAGAGTGCTTTTGAGGTGCTGCCTAATTTGTCTCTTTCAGGCAGACTGGCCATTTCAGAGTTTCTTCAGTATCTTGCCAGCAGGCTCGGGAAGGCTTTCTCACCTCTGGTTTCGGGATGCAGGATTCGCTCCCACAGAGAGAAGCAGAAAGTGACACTAGAATGCCAACATTAACATTATAGATTTCGGGCAGGAGGTTTTATTTAGCCATTTGTCAGAAAGCAATTATGTGCCCATGTCAACATTTTCATCACTGAATGTCTAAGTTAGGCAGATTTTAAATTCCAAGTGAGTAATTTTCCTTTAAAAATTCATTCATTTGCAGTTACAGGGCCACAGGCTATTTCTGTAAGTCTCTGCCCAGAAGTAGGCATTCAATTTTAGTGTGGGAGACAATAGAGTTTACGGGAGCTAGAACTGCTCGAAAATCAGTTTGGAGATGATACTGAAATGTTTTTTAGCAAGTGGTCCATTAAGGAGGAATTCCAGGGAACACATACAGATTTGGAAGGCTAGATCTAACAGTTCTTCAAAGGGGGAAAAAACCTTAACCAATTAATCCTCATAATATGAAATGTCCAACTATGAGACCATGGTTTTTTATAACTCTCCTCCCAACTTTACCTAATTAGTATCTTGTTTTCTCTTGTTTAGCATTTTGTTTTCCTTCAGGCCATTACACTTAGTCACGCTACGTGGTATGTATTATTTTGGTTCTTGGGCTACTTTGAAAATCTGAGCTGCCTTATAATTATAAATTCTGAGCTTAAGAATGATTTTTGGTCACACCATTGCCTATGAGACTAATTTTTTGGACACAGTGGCACTCCCTTGCAAACTCTGTATTTTTATGTTCTTTAGAAAAATAGTGTGAAGTTGTTTTACTGAAACAATCACAAAGCAAATATTTCTAAGCAATTCGTTAATATGCAGCCTATCAGTGAAGAGTTGCCCAGAATGATTTCCTGCCACCCTGTGTGGCCACTATGAAATGCATTTTGTGGTCTCAGCCTATCTCATGAAGGAAAATACCCAAATCGTAAAAATAATCCTAAGAGAAAGAAAAAAAATGGGTACTACCTGGCAACATTTCTGACTCAGGCAGAAGACAGGACGCACTGGAGATAGGCTTAGTCTTCTCTGAAGTGCAGTCAGCAGGGTGAGCTCATGGCCCGTTAAATGGGAAAATTTCAGACTATCCAAGTACTCAAGCCACATTTCTTTATCTGGAGAATTTAATTCTCCAGGATTGCCGCACAACAGCTCCTCCCAAACATATAAACTCACAAATGAGGGGGGAAAAAATCAATAAAAGATGGAAATTAACACAGCCAAAGATGTGATTTCTCATGCAAATGATGTATGAGTGCACATGATGCTGAGATGCCCCAGACCACCTGCTAACTTCCCACTGCCTTCAGTCTGAGCCTCTGGTCCTTCCCGTCTATGTCTTCAGCAGAGGGATGACTGCTTCCTGGTTTTATACAGATTTGCTTAGAGTCCTGTTTTGTAACTCTGGAGAAGATCAGTATCCTACTAGGAAAGAACACTAGGAAAGAACTTGATTGGAAAGAGGTCCAGGTATTTCTTCACAGACTTTTTTTGTTCACAGTACGTTAGTTCTGTGACTTCCCATTTCTATGTGTACATAAGAGAGAAGGCAGAGGAAGTTAAAGTAAAATACCACCATATAAGGCCCCAAATCAGAAAGGAGTTATCTATCAAAATTTTTAGCACACTTTTCCTCAGTGTTGCTTTGTGTCACAGAATTTCCTGATCTAGTCTAGACCAGGCTCTAGAGCAAGGCTTGAATTTCCTGAAGCCTCCTTAATGTTGGTTTGGAAGCAGTGGCTGTACTGGTGTTTCTGGGATCCATTTGAACAAGGTATATCTTATTTAATCCATTCATAAAGCAAATACTCATACCGGTATTTCAAAACATTTTCCAAACCAATGTGTTTATCCCCACTAGAAGTCAAAGTAAATCTTCGGTGTATTAGGCAGAAGAGCACATTCAGCCAAGGGTCAGCCCTGGAATTCCCTAATGCTGAAAATTAGGAAAGCCCATGTATTTCCATTCTTTTTATTCATTTCTTTAATTTATTTCTTTCTGTCTATTCTTTTTATTTCAAAATATAATACACTTCTGTCTGAGAAGACCTAATCGTGAAACAGCAGGCTGTAAGTGCATGTGTAGACACAGGGAACATGTAATAGTCCTTTCTCCTGGACAATTCTCCATGCATATTCTATATGACGTATTTCTGCCAGTGAAGACACTGGTCTTTTCATATCAGTAGTAAATATTTTCATTCCTGTATTTGGCTCCTATTCACCAATGCAATAAGTGCTTCACAGATTCCTCAGTAGAGTAGATGAATAGCTTGTGTCTCACTAAACCATTTCTACTATGCCACTATGACTACAAACCTCAGAAGTGAAGGCACAATGTCTGGCACAAAAAGCTCCTCTGGCTTTTGTTTGCTTGCACCCACTCTCCATAACAGCCCAAAATTTTGTATTGCTTCTTATATCACAATCTTGTTACTGAAGTGAATTCGTTGACATTGTTCATTGTCTTGTTTGTGAGATAAAGCCAATCAGCAAGCTACTGTTAACCCAATTTATTTGCAAGAGGCATTTTCCAAGCAAGGAGAAGTTACAGCAATTGTTCATCATTAATTTTGTTAATAGATGTGTGTTAATTTGTACTACCTTGTAAACAAGGCACTGTATTATACAGTAGGCATACCGCTAAACTTGGGATGCTGTTTAATGTCCTCATTTTATTCTGTATAATCACAACATTTTCCAAGAAGCCATGACTAATAACCTTGAGGCAAAGCTCTTTGTGAATTTTGAAGAACCAGGAAGCTGAGCTTTGGAACCAGTCCTGAATATTATAAATATTCACCTATATCAGAACCTAAGCAAATGTAAAGTGAATTATTGAGGCAACTAGCTTAGCAAGATTCTAAAAAAGGATTAGACACATATGAATGCTGTAAAAAAAGCTTCTGCAGTTACAGTAGGTAGGATAAAATTACAAGGGCTATCAGCCCACATGCTTCAAGGCATAAGCCGATCACCAGCTTGAGTCAGGAAGAAATGTTCTCTCATGGAAATTATTTTTATCTATAATGCAATTATGTGCATTATAAAACACTTAAGTTCCTGATGAATCAATCATTGACCACTGTCGAGACACAGCAAATTAACATAGACTAATTGATCTGGGTTTGATATGGAAATTTCAAAGTACATAGACTTGAAGAGTAACCAACCGGCTTTTAATGAAAACTTTCAGACAAGAAACTGAAAGCACTTTACAAGGAAAATAAGTTTCAGTATCCTCATGTTACAAATTAGGAAATGAGACCAACAAGAGGGAAGTGACTTAACCAAAGTCACAAGTCAAGCACGGTCTAAGCCAAGGGTATGCTGCAGGCTACTGAGTCTTACACCAGTCCCCATCCTGTTGGGCCTGAACTTGTTGCTTGTTCAGTTCAGTTCAGTTTTGTCTTCACAAAATTGTCTTAATGCAAGTTCTTCATGAATCTGTTTAATTAGAAGCACTGCGACTCAGTTGCACGGAACTGTCTTCACGTAAATCATTTGGAGTTGTGTTTGTGTGGATCAGTCACCTATCGAGAACTAGTTAGGGATTGCTGCATGGGAAAATAGACTGTCATCACTGCAACAGAATGACTTTACCATTCTTGCAATGCAGATTATTCTCCCCGGGGCAGACAAATTGTTCCAAATAAAGGTAGTTTTGTTTCAGAACAATTATTCCACTGTCCTTAAATATGTGCAAAGAAATGGTGCTTGGGGCTGAATGTTGAGGTAAGAGGTTTCTCTTTCTTGTATATGGGGTGGGAGAGATTGGGCCCAGTGGGCAGGAGGTGGGAGGGCTGGCCATCTGATCATGTGCCCTGTGGTAACCTGTGCATGGGCACTGTTAAGTCTCATGTGCAGAGGCTGTTTTCCTTCTGTTCCCATCTATCTCTGGTCCCTCAGGACTGCTGTTCTCCAATACTGACTTTTACTATTGAAAAATAGACTTGCCCTGCCCAAAGAGATGTGCAAGAGGCATATGATATACAAACTCAGTGACTACCTGACAAAGCAAACATTAATTTTGTTTCATTTTATACGTAACGAAAGGGAAGAGATTTGTTCTCTTTCAATATCATGAAAAAGAGATAACTGGATATGGAGGGAAAAGAAAACAAGGAGAAAGGCTGAGAAGGAGAGCTATGGAATAAATGCAAAGAGGCAGGTCACTGGAGTATGTACCTGAACATCATGGGGTAGAAATCCAGTCAAAACTCCAGAAAGGTCTCAGATTATCCAAAGATCTTTGTTTTGGTGGTGTCTGTTGCTGCTTCTGTGAGCTGGGATTTCTGACTAGTTCCTCTCCTCAGCTTTTCCACAGGATCGCAGAATGATCGAAACGGGGAATCCACCCAAGGTGTAGTAGTCCCCAGTCCAAGGAAACACTGTTCACCAGTACTGTTGTGGTTATGATAGGAGGAGATCACATAAAATGGTTGACTCAAATTTGCTGTCTTCTCTGCAGTGCAGCAGGCCCAGCAATGGTTGTTTACAGTTTTTCTTTCCAGTTGGATCTGTCTTCCTCGTATCATCATGCATTTGTCATGGATTTTGCTGGGGACACATATTGGTATATCCAAATGTTGATAGTTCCATGCTTAATCCTGCTCCTGTTGAAATGAATGTTAAAAATCCCCCTGATGTCTGGAATGTGCAATTTACGGTATATAGCATGGGCGAGCCCGTCCTCCAGAACTGGAACAGCATACCAAAACCATGGCTTTCCAAGTGCTTAGGTCATTCTTAGAGTAGTAGGTTACATTTTCAATGGCAGGTCCTTGGGCTTTTGCTGGTATTACCTCTAATAAGAATTCAAGGAAAAAGCAGAGTCTTGCATCTGATCTGGGCTCTACGACAAATCTGGTAACCGCCAGTACAACTTCCATTACGAGACCTGGTCTCTTAGGAGACCATCACGCCATGAGGGAACTCATGTACAAAGTACCTCCTGTGACAGGAGTTAAGTCGGTTGGCTGGTCCTATTATGGCTGAGCACTACAGAGCCTGGCTTGTGTATAGTGCTGCAGTGTAGGTGACCTCCTTTGTACTTTGAACATGCTTATGTTCTCTTTTTTCCTTGCTCTTGATACAGTCCTAACTGCTTCATGTGTCCTCCTGATCCCAAAGTCACTGAAGTGACACTTTGTCATAAGATTAAATATCTTTCTTTTCAGCTGTCCAAATGAAAAAACAATGACAGTGTTATATTTATTGGAACATGGATGTCAAATCAAATCAATTGTTTCGCCCAATGGTCCCTAAATCTGTCATTTAGTCTTTAGGCATTGAGGGAGACAGGAGAGGAAAAAAGATCAAACCAATTCAAATTGAATGAAGCCACATCAATATTAAAGTTCTGTACAAGTCAATGAAAAGAGACATTTGATTTTATGGGGTTTGTAAATCATTGTACGTACTATGTGATATATAGTATAGGAATGAATGTAAGATAACCATTTACGAAAAAATAAAATAAGAAAACTGGATGAAAGTCCATCCAGGCATGCAAGGAGGGATGATTTACAATGTGAATAAGTGAGGCTACTCAATGGTCTTGTGGACCAAAGCTAATGAATTTCTAATTTTACAATTAATACCATCTTTCTAATGACAAAAAAGATTGTTGCTGCTCTTGCAATACCACCATTTACACAGTGTTTGAGGACTAGTATATTTCTTTGTAAAGTCATCTACTAGAGAACCCCTTTTTATTTGATTCTGATATTAATGATATTTGTTATCCTATTGGCAATATGGTATTTTGGTTTTAACATCATCGTTTGATCACAATGTCCAATATCCCAGGAGAAAACTAATTACACCATCAGCCAGTTGTCATTTCTGTGTGGTGTGGAGGAAGCAAAAAACTTGCAGATGTAACATAGCAGCACATGTGAGGAAAAAGATTGCAGAGGATGAAATATCTGTCAAATGTAGATCCTCAGCAGACTCTTCTTGCTGCTGTTTTCATATTCTGACAGTGTCAAGGAGATGCTATTAAGTACTCCTGACTATATTTCCCCCTTTTTTTCAGGTTTTGGACAGTATTAACTTCTGTCAAAATATCTGTGCTTAACATAAATACGCAACATGAAACATAAATATGCTAAGATGAAACCCTGTTACATAAAACCATTATAAATAATACATTTTCCTTTAAATCTTTTAATTTGATTAAGGATATAAAACAGACGAATCATGCAAATGTTATTCAATAACTAGTTTATATCTGTCAGAAAATATGGAAATCAAAGGGTTCTACTTTAAAGCATTCTTGCATGATAGTTAATCAGCATTTTTAACTTGCAGATCACAAGCCAGTATATATGAATCAACTGCTGTGCTAGGACATCACATTAAAAATTCTTTTTGAATTCTAAAGCAACTTGTCAACATGCATGTTCTAGTAGTAAGGGCATACAGTCACTTCAATGCTTTCTCTGATGTTGCCCATTTCCTGTCAAACACAAGGGCAAATTTCAAGCATGAAATAAAACTGCTGTGTTTGAAATCAGTCGTGGAATTATTAACAATACTGGCCGCTGCCAGGCTATTCTACTTTGCATTTCTATAAGCTCTTTCTCTCTTCAGATCCCAAAGGGTTATTTTCCCAAACGTGCATTAGTTCAGCCTCGCAGCATATGGCCTCTGGGGCATTGTCAGTTCTGTTAAAGCCAGGTAAAGCATGGCACAGAGGGTCTGTGTGCTATAAGAATCAGAAGGGTTATTGGCGGCAGCCAAGCATCATATGAATGTGACAAAAAGACAGGTTCATCAGGCGAGCTCATTCACTCGGGACAATGCTGCGCTGAGTAGCCTTACCTAGGAAGAGCAGAGTTACTCAGCTGCTGAATACACCGCAGATGCACTGAGAAGCCGAGCTCTCACTTACAACAACTTCATCCACGGTGGAGTGAGGCACCGGGTGCATGTAGGTCTGCTTCTGAGTGACTTGCCGAATAAGCCACTGTGGGACTGGGAGTAGACTGCCGAAGTCACGAGTGGTGATGTCCTGTTTAAACACTAGAACTGCTCCAGATGTTTAGCACCCACATTATTTTGACAAGGAACATAAATACAGAAACTCATGTTTTCCCTTTGAGAAAAGATCAAGGGAATTTTAAATGGCATTTGATCAGATAATGAAGTCAGAAAGCACTGTCCTTAGTTTACTGTCTCGTCTGCAACACTGAAAATCCATGACTGTAACTCTTCCGGCAATACAGGGTTTATGATGAATTTTTTAACTGGATTCAGTTTTGCTACTGCACCCAACCAGGCCAAGAAATGAGATGACCTTTATTTCTAAACCCTTCATCCTCCAGTTGGCATTGAATGGTACATATCGTGATGCGTTGCTGTAGTGGGGATGCGGCTGGTTTCTGTTAGCAGACAGTCACCATTGTCTTGCTTCTGCCTAGAGATGTCTACGGGACTGGGAATGCCAGTATTACCAGGGGTTGAACTTGGATGTTCTCAAATGTCCTTTCTGGACATAACATCCCTTTCGCGCAAAAGTAATGGGAAACAAAGAATCCAGAAATGCAGAAGTCACATTTTACAGAGTTATGATACTCTTGGTTGCAAGAAAACACCAAGAATCCTGCTGATGGCAAAAGTGCTGCATTAAGGGATCTTTGAAAATCCTTTTTGGGATGGGAAGTGCTACCTGGATTACCACAGAAGAGGCAGGTCTTGCTGGAATTTCTTAGAGGTGTTTGTGATCCTTCATTACTTAAGGACTTTGCCTTATTACAACACTGCTGGGAAAGTCCAAGCATTTGACAGCTTGTACTGTTTAGATCCCTCGCTCACAATACAGAAAGCACGTTTCACTTTTGAAATGGAGTAATGACTATGATGGAAGTCCATAAAATCGCCAATGGAAAAAAAAAGTCTCTGTTTAGATACATGAGAGTTTGTGCTAGCACATGGAAAGTAATATTTAATGGAAGCTATTTTAGCACATGGGCAAGGCTTAAGTTACATGAAACCCTCTGGGAAAGGATTGCTGTTGATAACTGGCCAGCTTCTATTGTGGAGCAATCTAGCTTTGAGAGATTAATGAGTGTGCTAAAGCATTGGTAATGGTTCCTTTCTGAGAATTTATTTTCAGACACCTTGATTCCTGTCATATTTTTTAAAATACATGTGAAAAGTAATACCAATGCCATAGGCAGAAAACAGCTATCTCCTTACTGCAGATACGTACACAACCAGAATAATTCTCGTTAGAGCTTTGCAGAGATCAGCATTTCTTTCTGATGAGGATGTCCAAGCTTGAGCATGTAGTCCACCACCATGTCACAAGTTTAAAGGAGGGTTGACTGAGGCAATGTCTGCATGGCTGTATAAGACAATGCAGCAAACTTGGCCAGAAGCTTTCTCTGAACAACCTGCGAGTAATAACCAACACAGCGAGGCAGCTCTCAGGTTAAGAGGAAAAGATATGCTCAAAATATTCTATTAAAACATATTTTGTATCTGAAATGCTGAGATATCACTGTTGTAGAGCTATTGATCAAGTTCACGAAGAAGATCCTTCTACCACTGTCTCTACACTTAGTAATGAGAGAGGCTCCCTGCGAACCTTCTGAAGAATAAAATCTTACCACTAAGAATTGCTGTTGTAAAAGCTAGGTGTTCCCACTCTGGCACCTCTCCAAAGATAGTTTAACAGCGAGTTGGAGGATGAAGAGAGGCTAAAAAGCATGTTGGAGTCAAAAAGGCGTTAAGAGTAGAGACAGGTTGTGGTAAGTGCGTGCCAGCTATTCGCTGATGACCCTCCTCGAGGGACCACAGACAAGTTTGCACTCAACTGCCATAAGACTGAGACAAAACACAGGGCAAGAGCCATCTCCATAGTATTCCCTTCCCCAGACCTCTCATGAGAAAATGGGAAGCAACAGAGAAGCTACATTAATAGTTTAAAAGCTACCATCCATTTCTATTTGAACAGGAGAATATGCTTCCATGTCCTGGACAAATTGAATTTGCAGGAGTTGTACTGTATAGATATCATATCATATCATCTGACATGATCGATTACGATTGTTATGGTAAGGGCATTTTTATGTTAGGCAAGGGCATTTTTTCAATAGTTTTTAAAGTAATAGAATAACAATTTTTAAAAAGCCCTCAAGACGTTCAGGAACAAAACAAGATCAATCCTCTCCATTTTATATTAGGCAATTGCATAATAAAATTTAAATCTTTGTTTCATAATCATGAATTAGATACCTTCTGCCTATTATTCTATGGAAGCGTGCAAGAAATTGGTGTTAAGGGGATGGGGGAGAGGGGACGGCATCCCAGCCGCATCCTGTAATATGGTGTTTATAGCAGCAAGATTCTGCGTAAAATGAATAAAAGATAATTCAGTGCATATGTCACTTCTGGATATGGTAAAGGCTTGATTTGATATTTATTTGAAGAAGGCTCCTGGTGATTGTCTATTGTCATAGCATTAGATGAGAAGAGAGAGAACGAGTGACTCTTGAATGTGACTGCAGTAACAAGGAGAGCCTGCAGTCATGTCTTGTTAATTTACCGAGGAGAATGTCACATTTACATTTCAAATTATCCCACTGCACAGCTCCCAACTTGCTAGGATTATCCTGAGTTTTAAACCATCCAGATTCAGGTTTCATTGTTTACCCAGACTACGCTAATCCGTCACTTCACCCTCCCTCCCTCCCTCCCTGCTACCCCACTCACAGAAAAAAGAAAGAGAGCCCTCTCCAGAAAATCTAACATTAAAGGGAGTTACCAATCCTGCTCAGTAATTACGAGATGACTCCTCCAAAAGAGTGGGATGAAATGTCATTTTTATTATTCTTCTACTTCCTCTCTCTCCCTTCCTCCTACCCCCACCCTGTCCTTGCAGGCAGGCATCAGGAGTGAATTTTCAGTGTGATGGGCAAATCCTATCACTGTTGTTAATTAAAACACATTAGCACAGCCAGCTAAAAACATGCACCCTTTAATGTTTGCATGTTAACTTTCATGCTAGCTTTCACTTCTTATCCATATCCTGGATTCCTCACTGGTATTTACCTATGTAGCAGTAATGACCTATGGGAATTATTCCTGACTTACGTTAAAGTAATAAGACCAGAATTTTTCTCAGCCTCCCGTCTGTGATGCTTATGCACATGCCACACCATCTTCTCCATTATTCTGTTTGCTTTCTTTTAGGACCTCTTAAGGTATTTTCTCCATCGTTCATTCACCAGCAGGCACTATCAGCCCCAATTCTCCCATCCATTTTCCACTGACTTTATTATACAATGATGTATAAAATAAACTTGGTCTTATGAATGCTGTTTTGTTGAATTATTTGAAGGTGGAATTTCAGGACTTGCTTTAAATGGCAAGGTGTTCACAGATTTTTCATAGGTTTTAACTCTGTGAAAATAAAACATTGATTTATTTGTTTGTTTTTTTATGAAAACACATCCAGTGACTGTCTACCACAGGAGAAGGGCTTTTTGCTGAGGGTGTCCTTCAGGAAATCTTTTACATCCAAGGCTTTTTCTTACTGTCCGGGTAGATTCAGCACGTGCCCTAATTCTGCTTTTTTCTACCAATGCGACATTTACAGCTGGACCCAGCTGAAATGGAGCTGGGCCAGCGCCGGATGCATTTGAAAACCCTGTCCATCACGGGGGGGTTTCTCTGCGGCTCTGAAGGTACCCGCATAGCACCAGATGATGAAGGGCAATGGTCTGTATCAGCCTCAGCCCTGAAGTCAGAGGAGGGGGAACATCCACCGCTGCTCTCCTTTAATCTCTGCTCAAAAGGCTTTGTACTAATTAAGCTTCACAGCACCCTTTAGAAGTGAGG
>NW_009202287.1:50545-76150 GCF_000690835.1 Fulmarus glacialis
GAACGGTCAAATGACTTGGTGACAGCATCAACCTATGGCAATCAAGATGACAGGCCACAGCTTCAGCATCTGTCCTTTTTGTTGCTACTTAGAAATGCTTCAGTGAAAAGAAAAAAAAATCTGGATACTTTTTACCACTTCTGTGTAAAAGCCTAGCCTTTCCCAGCCCTGCCTATTTATCTGTTCACCTTGCCTTGTTGCCAGGTCAGAGGCAAAAAAGCCAACACGCTGGCTTAGGTGATGCCCCTGGTTTGTGTCCAGAGCTGACTTTGCAGGTCAGCTTTCAAACACAGAAATTTCAGCACTGTCAGGTAGCTGCTACTAATTGTTTACCAGTAAAGGATAAATACAATTTATGTCCTCTTACAAAGAAACTGGCATTTTTCAGCTGTTCTCCCACAAATTGTTGTGCTTCAAAACTTCTGATTGAGGCCACAGGAGTCAGTGCAGTCAGCAAGACTCTGGGGGAAGGTGAGAGCGGGGAGCAAATAAACTTTATGGCGGTCATTTTTAGCTCTCCATAGAAGTATTCTTTCTCCTTGGTTCTGTGTAAGCACAGGTAGTTTTACGATGCTGCTTTTCAGCTGCCTGCTGAAATTTTAGCATTTAATTTCTTTCTTGCAAACTGTCACATTAGCCTGGTGAGACAGAGAGCTAAATGGTGCTCAGATGTAGCTGGAGGAGCTCAGGAAATTCACAGCATTAATGACCCAAGAAAGAAAATCCCTGAAAAAATCTTCACTCTGTATGAACCCATTCAAGCTGTTTAAATAGACAAGCCCAGGCCAAGCTGGTGATTCTGAGTGAAGAGCAAGTCTAGAAATGCCGCAGTCAGAAAGGCTTGGGTCTTATGCCTGGTTGAACATTGTAAATGCAGCCCAAACTCAGATTTAACCCCCCGTTCCATCCTGGCACTTGCACCCCTGCGTTGCTCACGTGGCAGCAGTGCCTGCAAGGCCTGGCTGGAGAACCGAGGGCAGGGGGCTCCGGGCTCTGGCTGACACAAGACCATTTTTCCTAGGGAGAGGACAACACAAGGCAGGCGGGGAACGCGATGGTTATGGACAGGGAGTCCTCTGCGGCACCAGCCAACAAGCCCTGCTGGCATAAAGCGGCATTACCACAGCTTCCAGCCCTCCTCCTCCGAGCTGCATTTCGGTAATACTATGAAAATGGCAAAGAATGCAAGTTCCAAGTTCCACTAGATCCCAAGCCCTCCCTTAGCCAGCAGTGCTTCATGGAGGTGAAGATAAGCATTATTATTATCCAAGTAATAATTAGCTAATTAATTAGTCTGTCTCCAGGCATGCCTCAAGGTCATATTTACAATACCTCACCAGGCCCACAGAGGATTGGTTTTCATTCAGATGAACTTTTTTCAATGTCTTCTGCAACGTACTAAGGACAAAGAGGTTCCAGGGATTTAGCACATGCTTTTCAACTCCAGCCTTTCTTCGCTGCCTTTCAAAAGTTGTGCCGTACACCGTGCTCCCCAGCATCCCTCACCGTGGTACCAGGGCAGGGGCTGTGCTCATCTGCGATGAGTGCGCATCTCCCCCCAGCCGCCCTCTGTGGAGTTGAAGACGGCGGCTGGGATGATGGAGCTATCCCCTGAAATGAGGAATTATGGTGCAGGAATAGCAAGGAGGGGTTCATTTCTTTCTTCCATCAAGAATGGGAATATTTCCATAGATTTTTATTAGAAGATAGGCAGAAATAAGCAAGTAGGCTTAGGCTCAGTCTAACTAGACATATGCCAATAAAAGACAGATGTTCTCAAAATATATCATATACTATATTTCGTCTATTTATATAGTTCATTGAAAGCAAGGAAGATAAAATTGCCTAATAGATGTGATCATACTTCATATGCAATGAAGGTCGCTGTAAATGACAATTTCTTCGTAAATATGTAGAGACTAACCAGGTATTGCAGCAATTTTCTTGTATTCACAGATGCTGGTTCCCAAATTCAGCTATGCATCACAGGAAATGAGAGATGTTCTTTTCAGGGTGCTTAATTGTTTCTGCAAGCATGTTTACCACATAAGAGAAATTCAGTAGGAAAGTACAACTCCTGTTTTTTCTGTTCCGTTTGGCTGCTTATGAGATAAATAATCAGGATACATTTATAGCTTCAGGGACCGATTTGCCTGAGATAGAATAGTTGATTGTATTATTCTAAAGAAATAATATGTAGTATCTCAAAATAATTCCAGCTTGTTGCTCTCAGCTCGCTAATGCATAATGTTCCTTACAGAAAGAACAGCATTAGACCAGCGCCAATCTGGCAGTCCATTTCTCAATGACACTTCTTTAATTCACTTTATAGAAGAGGACTTTTTTCTTTTACTAAACATATCTATCTATCTGTTTGTTAATACAACATTATTTTTTCTGCAAATGAAATTCATGTAGTTTAGTTTATTCCTTCATATTAAATTTCAACAAACATGTAACAGTGTTTCTGAGAATTTCATTTTCCTAGGCTAGCTGGTGCACAATTAAGTATTTTTTATGCTACAGTGAAAGAGAACTAGCCGTACTTTTTGAGACTATCAGATGTAATTATGCAGTTTTAGACTTTTATGATACCCACCATAATTTAAGTATTTGAGTATACCAACATGGTTGTAAAACATAGCTTACCTGAGCGGTAAGAACATATTACCTGCAATAAGTATGGAGAAACTAAGTAATGAATAAGTTTATGTTAATGACACAACATCAGAAATCAAATCTGTGGAAGAGCTTTCTGAGTCACAAATAGTAATTCTAGTCAATTCAGTGAAACTACTAAACTGTAGTTGAAAAGAGAGGTTCAATTTCACTGTATGTGAACTCTATGGGACTGCAATTATGAAAAATTATTGATGTTATGAGAGTGGAAAACCTTGGCTTTTGAAAAGGAAGAGGATCATTCATGAAGTGTGAGATTTGTTGGTTCCTATAGTAAGAGGGATAATTTAATAGCAAACTTTGGATATCACATTGAAAGCCACTGAACATACTGTTTTGTAATACTAACACAGAAGGCTAGAGCACTAAATGCACACGAAAATGGCCAAAGAGTATTAATTATGATCAAACATAATAGGCTTGCTATGGAGTTTGTCATGGTTTTTTTTTTCTTTTCCAAAAGAATTCTGAATATTATTTGAAAATCTACCTAAAACAGTTTTTAGAATGAATGAAAAATCAAAATAGAAGAAATCTATTCTGAATCTTTATCAATAATAAGCACAGGTGTGTCTCCATAAGAAGCAGCTAATCTTTATAACCCTATACAGCTCATGTCAGATGATAATTCAGTACTAACTTGTTACTTGTGTCTAAATGGTATTTGATTGCTGTAGTATATTTAAGGCTTTTGAACTCTATTGTAGTCTTAAACTTTATCCTTTGAAGGAAAAAATATATAAATAAAATTGGCTCTAGTCTACCCAATAGTTATGTGCAGCCTCACCTGGAGATGTCTAGCACTACTGAACTCTTTGGCTTTACCGACTCAGTGCCTTCAAGACAACATGCAGCTCTGCCTGAAGGCAGGCCTTTAAACCAAAATGAATTTCCTTAAATTATTCCTAGTGACAAAAAATGCTCGCTAATTCTTCCCCACCTGACTCATCCTTGGTAAGAATTCCCTTCAGCCTTAAAAGAAAATATCAGTGAAATTGTATATGTGTTTTTCCAGTGGTTGGGAGTAGAGTGAAGGGATGCAATTTTATCTTCTTTTTTAATTAGAAATATCTAGCATCAAATATAGTCTCCCATCAAATATCTCAGTCATTCTGATGTACCTATTCAAGTCTGAGAGACAGCGTCCACGATACTTGGCTACGTGCCATCATTTGCCTTCCAGTAGCATCTTTCCCAGAAATTAAATGTGAGAACCCTGGATCTTCAGTAAACGCATCATTGCCAAAACTGAAGGAGAGTTCAGTCTGTTTCAAACAGGTTTCTCTCACTGCGGAGTGAGAGAAAGGAGCTTTCTGAATAGCTCCTACTATTCCAATAGCAGATTCACCTCGGCATGGGGTGAGGAGGCTGGGAAGTTTGTGGCGGCAGCCCCCCAGCTGCTGCCTCCACTTGCCTTCCACGGAACCAAGCCTGCCAGGCAGGGTGCCAGCATCCAGAGCAGGTCAGGTGCTGGGCACCCCTTTAAATACCACACTGCCAGCGAAAGTTTGGCGGAAAGAGAGCAGCTGATACCAATTACATGTAGGTAGGACAGATTTGGCATCATGACTGGACATTAGGAAAAATTTCTTTACTGAAAGAGTGGTCAGGCCTTGGAAGAGGCTGCCCAGGGAAGTGGTGGAGTCACCATCCCTGGAAGTATTTAAAAGACGTGTAGATGAGGCGCTTAGGGACATGGTTTAGTGGGCATGGTGGTGTTGGGTTAACGGTTGGACTTGATGATCTTAGAGGTCTTTTCCAACCTTAATGATTCTATGATTCTATGATTCTATGACGACTAATAATCTTAGGCTGTGGTTCCCCAGGCATTTAATCAGGCTTTGGTACTGGATAAAAGTCACTGCCGCCATATGCAAGTCATAAACTAGTACAAAGACGTTCTACTCATTCAAATGTGTATTGTTGGCTTGTTTGGGATTTGGGGTTTTTTTAAAGTAGGGGAGTAAGTATATTTTATGCCATGTCAGTCTCTCTCCTTCTACACCTTGCTTGCTACTAACATGAATCCAAGCGCTGACTTTGAATACTATACTTGAGCTTGGCTTTTGACAGAAATCTGTGTGTTTACAGCTGATTTGTACTAGAGATGATATAGTAACACACACATCCAGTAGCAACAAACATAATATCATGGGCTAAATTCCATCTGTACTGGCGGTCTGCAGGAACATATTATCCCAACATCCAAAATCCAAAACATCCATATATCCAAAAATAACCAGTGCGCAATATTTCCTAAAGGTGATCACAGTGCTGGTAAAGAGGTGACAAAGACAGGCAGCAGCTGCTGATCAGCACAGCCTGGGACACAGGTGCATTTTCAGCTGAAGTCTTGATGATGGTTTGATTATGTGTAGGCTGCTTGTTGCTTTTGCAATCTCCTTGCAAGGTGAACATGACCTTAGATATCTGTTGTTCGTGAATGAAACATCCTTAAAAGAATTTCCCAAACATTTGCAGCATTCATTTTTTCCCCATGGAGGAATCAACCCACTTCAAAATTCTCACAGCCCAACTCACATCTGGTGGTGTAGTTTAATGACTTCTAGAGAATTAAGCTAGTTTGCACGTAAAAAACCTTGCTTCTTCCCTGTCTCTCTCCACTCCCCCAAAACAACCCCAAAACATGTAATTTGATTGCTCGACAAGAGAATCAGCATTAATGCAATAAATACTGAAGGTATTCAACTTTGTGAGTTCTCAATCTGAAGCCTGGTTTGCTAGAGACATTGGTTCTTTGGCAGTGCTGATGATAGAGGAGCATTTCTGCTCTCCTGGGCATCTTCAGTTGCAAGACCATATTTATTGTTTCAGGTCAGAACAGAATAATTACATTTTGCCAGACGTAGGGGTACCAGGATTGCTTTCATGTAGACTTTAAGTGGGCAGTGATAGGGACATGGCACACCTAAGTGTTCAGCCACAATCCAGCACTGCTCAGAGGCAATAACCTCGGCAATAATCTCAAAGTTTAACAACCAATGCCAACTGGGACAGTTGGTCTTGCTACTTTGCCCTGCAGCAAGACCGCTTCCCAGAATTATTTGTTCTCCCTGTTGATTCAGATGGACTCAGGAGACAGAGGGGCAAAGTTGTTTAAACTTTTTTGTCTCATTGAAACTCTGTGGGTTGTTTTTTTTTTTTTCATTTTTGTCACTTTTTTCCACCCATGCTTTCTATGGGAAAATATACACACAGAAAAACACATACATTTGCAGTACAAACATTTTTCCGGTGGCAGAAGACAACGCTGCTTTTACTTTCCTTCTGGTGTTTTCAGTCATTCCCTTTAGGCTAAAATCTTTCTCTGCACTTTTAAAAGAAGGAACCTGCACAGAAAGGAGCCTCTACAGTTTCACGAAGAGCAATCAAAATTTTCTGCTCTTTATGGATTTGAAAAATGGCTTAATTGATTGAAGATGTAGGCCACTGTGGTCAAGAATCACTTGTCCTTTTGTAGTTTTTTTCTAAAATGGCATAAAATTTCTGAGTGAATGAGAACTTTCATTGATTGATGAATTCTACCAGTGTTGGCTTGAAGGTAGGTTTGTAGTTTTGTCGCCAGGGTAATATATGGCTCTGGCTGCCTTCATCTTCTGAGCTGCCCAGCTTTATTTAGAGTGTTACATTCCTTCTGATCATTTTCCAGAATACCTGAGGTTTTATTAGAAACAGTAAGTGCGTAGGAAGCATGAAGAAATTCCAGTTAAGAAGTCTTATGGTCTATTACTTGTATCTTAGCCAAGATGCTTCCACTGACTTCTGTTTCATGTGTAGTTTTCTGTTATGTGTGATCTATTTAGTATTACAGAACAGTAGAAAATCTCATGGTTATTATACGACAGGTCTTGCTTGAATTTGATTTAAGGTTTCAAAATCAGCTTCAACAGCTGGAGTAATTATTGACCCAAAATTGTCAGTCTGCCAAGAGGAACCAATTTGAGAGAATAGATACTTTTCACAGAAACAAAAAACTTTTGCTTTTTATGGATTGTCAGCTGAGTCCTTTCAGATGATTGATAATCCACTTGTTCTCTTGAACATTTTGACATACTTACAATAGCAGACTTTTGGCAAATATTTCCTTCTCCATCTCCCATGTTTAAACACAAGACTGAGAGAAAAAGCATAGGGAAAAGTTAATACCCTAGGAAAACTGATTATGTTCTCTGGTTGTGGGGTTTTTTTCATTTTAGTTCAGAAAAAAAGGGAAAAAAGTAAAGATCTGCCACTCTATGACATTCCTGACAGGCCCACAAAGTGTGAGTTATCATAAAAAATACTAAAAAAATAAGGAGATGTGAAGTTTGTCAGGCAAAGGCTTTTGTCGCTACCAGTAGTATTGGACTGTATATATTCCTCTATCATCTGCAATGTACCATTATTAAAGAAGAACAAACTAATCCCAGAAACAAAAGTTGCGAATTTTGTTGGAAAAAACTCTGAGGCAAAGAAGAACAGGATTATTAACCAGAACTACTGATAACACGGTCTGGGAAAACCCAAAACCTTGTAGGATACCCTACAATCTAGGCAAAAAAATACTGGGCAGGAGCAGACTGGGTTAGTTCTCCTGGATTTTGTGCTTTTCCTGTGGACATGTCCTTTAGCTAATCCATGTGTCGTGCGTTCTTCAGTGTCCTTCAGTGAAAAGGGTCTCCAATTCCAGCATTAAATGGCCTAGTAGTCCTTTTCCTGTTGAGTACAAAGGATATTTGTCCATTGGTTTTGAGTATTTATTTGCAGGACTACAGGCAGAACTTGTTCTAACTACTCCAGAATAATTTAAACGTGTTGCTCATGCTGTTTACCCAGGTTTTACCGAAATAGAGTGCATTGTTACCTCTAAGGTAATGTGAATCCATTAGCGAGTAGTGAAGATGACCAATTCTTGACTTTCAGTTTAGCTACATCTCGTGTCCACTTTCACCTGGTCCACTTTGAAATGCCAACTGATCCCTGTTGATTTATTGTACTCCTAAGCACTTTTCTGGCCCTCATGTAAGAAAAAATGTATTATTCCCCAGGCAGGGATAGCTTAATGGGGTACTGAGGTCCAGAGCATGAAGCCAACGGAAACAGTCACCCGTAGTGGGCAATTTGGCATACTTCATGCTCTTTAAAGACAAGTCTGACGTTGACTGGAGTTTGCCCTATGTGAATAGAGTATCTAAAAGATCTGGGACTGGCTTGATCCTAAATATTAAAGACTGGCTCTCCAAAAATCATCTCACCACTATAGATGTTTGAAATGGTGGGTAGCTGCCAAATGAACGCATTTAGTGTATACAGTAACAACAGCGAACATACTTAACACTGAGGTTGTTCAGTTATACTAGTTGATACTGAGAAAGCCTTTAAGATCCTTGAGTGAAAGATGTTGAATAATTACTAAGTATGGTTATACGAGATGAAGAAATGCTATTAGTATTATAAAAGCAAAATAAGTAATTTTGCTTGCTACTCTTCAGGGTCAAAGTATAATGCAGAATACAAGCAACGTCTTGATCTTGATCTAGGGCTTGACTAGAATCTCCTCGCACTGAATAGAAGATGGATTTTCTTGTGACTACTGTTGACTAATGACTAGAGCAATCTTGTTTTCTATGGGCAAAAATCTTCCAAGATCTCAGTGTGGGATTCAATAATGCCTTAGGATGCTCTGTCATTTGATCATATCAAAAAGGTTCATTGGCAAAGTTCCTGACAGTTAATATGAGTATCTTCATGCATAATGAACACACTTTGGGCTCATTTTCAGAGCCAGGTATGTAATATTCTTCATTAGTATTATACCGGAGCACTTTCACTAGGAGGTGTGTTAGGGCAGAAGGTTGCTTTAGGTATTCAAGAGCTCAGTATCCACCATTCATCATCTGTAATCACCCAGATTTTTGTTACCATTGCAGCCAAGTGCAATATACAACCAAGCATTTCTGCATATATCTAGTTAGGGGAAAAAAGTTCATAAAATAGATTCAGTAATAACAACAACATCATGTTTAAATTATAGTGACAAGAATTACTTTGTAACACTTTAGAAACCTATAACCCACCAGGAGCTTAAAGGTCTATTATGGTTAATGGGGCTGGTAGATGTGGTACTATTACAGGAACAAATGAGCAGATACATGAATCACAAGAACAGATTGCAGTCTTAATTTTTCTAATCTAAACTGAACCAGTACTCCTGTACAGAACATCTATCTGAATGAAACTTAAAGTGCTGGCTTAGGTGTTAAATTATAGGACAATAGCTGGACACCTACCAAGTATTAAAGGGCAATTAACAGACAAAATCCTCCTCAGGGGTTGTTCCAGTATGTCTTGAAAAATGCTCGGTAAAAGTATTGATGATAGCTGCTTTGGCTCCATTTTTACAAGTGAAATTATAAAAAAAGGATTAAAATTCATTCCTTCTGCCCCTTTTTGTTCACTTGTTGGAAATGTTAACACTGTGAGACTGAAACTGTCTTCTCCGTAGTATTTTGAGACTAAAATAACCCGAGTGCAGTCTAACATTTCAAATGAAATGTTGTTGCACTCAGCGTACCCCCCAAAAATCACCCCATCTTGCCTTACTCAGGTAGGCCTCCTCTATCAAATGAGGGACACATGGTCCTTCTACCGTCAAAGGCCAGTGTCGCCCTCCTTACAGACCCTCACCCCACCTTATGAGTGGTGCTACACAGGGGGGGTCCAACCCCTGCTCTTACTGTGCCAAGGGAGCTGAACGTGGGCGGTGTGGCTGCTGGTGCCGCGTGGCCGTGCGTAGGTGGCACAGTGACAGTGAGGGGTCCTCTCCGAGCCAGCACGAGAGCTCTTGAATTTTTTAGGGTGGCATCTTTTTCTTTTTTATACAAAGCCGAAGACATATCACAACTCTTTATCAACGTAATCTGTCTCCTTCAGTTCAGAGCTGAATACAGCCACAGAAATGTATCGAGAATGCACACGATTTAGTATATTGTTACTTTAATTAGTGCTGTTCTTGTTGATAAGAAGATTGGACCATATCTATTATCCTGCCTGTCCAAGATTGTTAATGGATATTAATTACATTTGGTCATTTTAGGGGGCCTTCTGTAGGACTGTAAAGACACAACCAGATCTTTCTCTTGCATATGTTTACTGAATCATTTTAGGGGTTTATGCAATATATTGTCTCCAAATGGGAGTTCTTGCACAACAAGGAAGTTAAAAGTAAGATCCTGACCTTACACTTTGTTCAGTCAAGGAGCTAAAAGAGCAGGTGACATGTATTCAACTATATTTAAGAAGTTATATGTAGTTCTGTTGTCCGTGATTAAAAATTATATTGTGGAAGTAGAGACAATGCAAAGAAGGGCAAGAAAATGACACTATGGAAGGATTATAGGCTAACACGTAAGAGAGGGAGCGATTGAGGAAACAAAATTAATTCTCTCTGCAGAAAGAAGGACTCAGGGGAATATGAACATAGTCTATAAATATTTCCAAGGAGATAATACAAATGAAAGAAGGGGATTATTAACGTTATCACAAGATGGCTGTAAAAGAAGCAATGTCCTGAATATAAGACAGGAAAAGTCTGTAACAGTAAAGATAATAAATAATTAGGAATAGGCAATTTTTATGGGTTTACAAACCTTTCTGGGTGATATCTTCAGTTCACAGGGTATCACAAAACTAGCTTCAGCATGTCAATGCCCCCTACCTCCTCCTGTCAGTTTAAATGCTATTTCACCAAGGAGACGTAGATTAAAAAATCTCTTTCCAGCTACCGAGTAGCCTGTGGCTCCTGCAGAGACTGGAAGGGCGATGACCTGAACCAGGTGGACCCAGGTGCCCTCTGGTCAAAGTTGTCTAAATACCTGTACGAGCAATGTTCTCCTGGCCCTCCAGACCCCAGCTGAGGAAGCGCCTTCAGCACGTGGCAGCTTTTCCAAGAAGGAGTCAATTCAGCTCAAACCTTGGCACCGAGCCTCGAGAGTTCCCGTAAATGCGCGTCCCCCATCCGCATCGGTGCCCTCCGAAGTCTCAGCTGCTCGCGTGACTTTGGCCACCTCCTCATTTCCAGTTATTTTAGCAATACCTCCCTCCCCCGCTCTCCCATTCCTGCCTCAGTCAGCTCAAATACCTGTAAACTGTCTTACAAACGAGGGGACAGATATTCCCTTACAGCTTCTTTTAAAACATTGCATTTACTTCCATTTCCTCCTAAAAATTAGGTCTCTTCTTGTAACCTTTCTTTTAAATGTGTTTCAAGGGAGCCAGTGCTCCCTTTGTATTTAGCTTCCTAAATTCATTCGTGACTTCCCCCCCAGACTGACCAGCAAAACTGACTATGAGCAACCAGAATTGGTGTCATGACATTCTGCTTTTATAGCAGTACTTTTGCTACCCTTAATTGAGCCAGACAGGGCAGGTCTAATCCCTTCTTGAAGTCTATGAAAACAACTCCCACTGACTTCAGTGGGAGTTGCAGCCAATGAGTGGCCTTGACAGCAAATCCAAGGGCATTTATCCACAGTCTTAGCTGAATCAAAATCTCATTTCATAAAAAGGAAAAAAAAGCTGATTCGGGTACGTTGAGGATAAGAGTGTGCATTTGTAGTACAAACACGAAAAATTTAAATACCTACTGTGAGTAAACAAATTTACTGTAGCATGAAGGGGGATTTTCCTATTAAATTGCTGATTTTAAAGAGAATCTAAAATTTTTAACTCTTGGAGAAAGCTGCATTGATGCTTTGTGTCCAGGATGAAAGATCTGTTTCAAGAACCGCAAGCCTTAAATTTTTTTAGCATCTTTTTAATAGCATAAACAGAGAAGTTCTCACGTCTTACATGTCACTAACACCAGTTGGTATAAGCAATAAAATGGAATTAGAACAATATCTTCATTATTCTGTTCTATTAAATAGAATATCTCTTTTTATCTTTTCGTTATACCTCTTTCTATCTCTTCGTTATACCTCGAGACTACAAAGATTTTGCCACTTCTCTGACATGTCTGTGTTTCAGTGCTCACCCCCAGTCCTTCATCAACCAGCCTGCAAATGCCGAATCATCTCACCTACGTCGGGCCTTTTATTTCCTACAGGCTCCTTTGGTTTTAGACGGTGGCTTTTGCAACTTATTTCAGCCTCCAGCGCTGCACTCATGCAAGGTTACCTGAAGGAGCCAAGAAGGGCTGGGGCAGTGCAGTAAAATCAGCAGAGTGCTCCGCACGCACCGCTTGCAGGCTTGGTGAGAAGGGAGAAGATGCAGATCACCCCTGAGGTGGAGACAGCTCTCCCGGGAAACGTTCCTGCCAAAAGCTCGTCTTCCTGCAAACTTCATCTCCATAAGGAGCAGGGAGCTGGTCTAAGGACCTTGGACTTCAGGCACGTCAGTGCCACCTTATCGCATTTCGGACACGCGGGGCTTGGTTGTTGGTCTGAGTGCAAGGCGCCAGGATGCTCAGTGAGGCTTAAACATTGAGAGTTCATTTTTGGCAATGACATTAAGCCTCACCCTTACATACTTTGAAAACTTCACTCTGTCAACGTGAAGCTCTTATTTCAAGCCCAGAAGGAAAAGAATATATGGAAACTTTAAATGCTATCTTACAGCATAAAGATATTTCCATAGTATCAAGAGAAAGCAGGATTGTGTGTGCTTATGCCTTGAGCACACTGCATGGGTCCCATAATGTATGTTTTCATTGTTAATTGCTATCGTTATTTGAAATATTTTTTGCTGAAGACAACAACATAATTGCAGGAGTCTGGGAACTGAAGAAAAAAATCTGTCTGTGCATCAGGCAAGCTGGTGGTGCAGTACTTCCCGTAGTAACTCGGTGTCAGTCAAGTTACCCACTGCTACTTTTACTGTCAGTCTCTTTATAATCACTTTTGAGTGCTAGAACATCTACACTGTCCCCCTTCAGGGACTCAAACTTTTTCTTCATAATAAGAGAAATAAATAGTACAGAGAACAAAGATGAAACTGTTTAATGAGAATGATTATGAACTTGAACTGCTGGTTTTTTCATACTCTGGTCCCTAGATTTTTGTTGCTTTGTTTCTGTTGAATGTTTCTACTGTGCTGGTGGGAATGAGAGTGCTTACAGATTTTATTTCTTTTAAGTAAAGCCTTTTAAAGAGTATCCTACATCCTCATCACATACGCAATAATAATAATGCCTTGACTAGTAATTGTGCTGAGGGAGGAAAGGCTGCCAAAGGCAGATGTTAAAAAATAGCAGTATAATCTAAAGACATGTTTAAAAAATGTCTCCTGGTTCCCAAGTTACTGTCTTTCCTTTTTTTTTTTTTTCACCTGCATAAATGAGTCAAAGTTAAATCCTTAGGAAGCATAGCGTGTATGAAATAGCAAGTATCAGCAGTAACACTGATTTATTTGATAACTAATGTATTAAATATGTTATTAAATAATAATATCTTGCCCTGATGTAATGCTTATAATCCCGAAGGATACTGGAGTATTTTGCCAAATTGATATATACGAAGTATATGTTGGTGAAGTATGACACAAAGAGGTGATTGGCACCAGTTTGAAATGGTCGTAATACAAATGTGCACCATTTCCTTCCATTGTCGTTTCACTACAACTGTTAGACTATTTCAGGAACATTTCAGATAATTTTAAGTAATTACATGAGAATTTTTCTAACCCATCGAGTAAAGCCGGCTGTTTCAGTAATTTTGACTCAGAGAGCACAGGGCTCAGCATGTGTCACAACATCCTTTCTCAAATTCCTTTTTTAACTGTACCAGTGTCATGGCATTACCCTTGTTGTTTCTGCCCATTCCAGAGTTCAGAAGCAAGTGTTAGCAAGTTGCAATTCTCCCCTTTCAAAAAAGATAAAAATCCTGCTTTCTGGCCCACCAAAGCAGTGAGGCAATGGGCTTCAAGGTTGTGTCATTTTTACGGTTAGGAAACCCATGGCTGGCCCTGGGCTCCGTCTGGATGGCTTGGGTAATTGTTCCCCTCTGAGGGAAGAGGAAAGACATATTTTCTGTCAGATTTTAAAAGAGATGGTGGGTCCTTGAAGTTGCTCAGGGGGCTGGAATAGCTCATTCATTGGCATACTAATGTATTCTGGAAGGACTGGAAAGAGATTACTTTGCCCAGCAATCATCCATGGGGTACATGTAGTGACCGTTTAACAGTGCACAGACCTATGGTGCCCAGCAGCTTAGGGCAAGATGTGAAAAGGATCCTACACCCAGCTGAAAGAAGAAAGAGGCAATTTAAGATTTTGATGCAGAGACGTGTTTAATCAGCAGCTGTGATACACTGCTGTGCATTTTTCCTTGCTTCTACTGGGGATTTAGTTATGTGGAAAGTAACTTGTCCCTTGTTGAATACATGGCGTCAGGAGCCCCAACACGTGACGGAGGATGCAATGACTGGAGTGACCATTAATTCTTGGGGTCTGATGGTTTCCCGTGCTCAGAAGAGAAGTTCAGTACTTTCAGCAGTACACCAGACCTCAATCACTCTGCTGCCCTGACATATGAGTCTTCAATGAATTTCTTGCTGTAATTATATGCATAGCCACATCAAATCCACAGTGGATGCAGTTTTGGCGGTTAATGTCAAAGTACAGTCATGCAATAAGAATATATTTTCACAGGGTGGATGTAGCCGCAGTCTCTGAAGACCAGACTTAAGATTCACCAGTTTCATTTATCAAAGGGTGCTAGTCAGAGATTACCAGCACCGCACAGGTAGCAGCAATCTCTACTCCACTTACTTATCCAGCTGAATCCTGCTTACAATCAGTATTATGCAGCAGCTTTAATATTACCTGAACACCAATGGGCTGCGAAATGATTTGCCAGTACTGCTTTGTGTGTGGCAGTAATGCCCATTAAGTGCAGTGTTGTGAAAATTTGCATTTGTTTCCTTGAAAATAATGTGCTTTTTAGACAGTAAACTTCTGCAGTAGTTAATTACTACCCCTCTGAGGTGGTTAATAAAGGTAATCAGACAGGCTTTTCCAGCGTGGTACCATCCCAGGAATGCGATAGCCGCTCAGAACCTGACCACCTGCTGCGTACTGCTGCTTAATTAAGTATTCCTCAAGTGTTTAGTATTTAACAGCTTGTGATATTCAAATTCTATCTGATCCATCTTCTAACACTTATCATTCATTAAAAGAAAAAATAAAAAAAAAAAACGAAAACAAAAATGCAGCCCCTTAAGTAGGCAGTGCTAGGTGGAGAATAACACACAGCCTTGATCCCAACAGGAGTATCACGGGTTGGGATTTTCCAAGCGGGAGACTTCAAAATAGCCACGAACACAAAAATGTCTGACAGCAAAATTCTAAGGGCATAAATAACATAATGTGAGTTAATGAAGGAAAGTACCTTTTCAAAGTCCAATACAAAGATCTGTAAAGCTATTAAACCCCTGTACATTTAATGATCAGTATGTGACGCCTGTTTCCATGGGCTTCCATGTTTACGCGTAGTTTCCTATTGAAGGCTCCCAGTTGTGGCATTCTGTACCTGTAAGCCATATTTATGTGCAGTTCTGCTAATCCCTGATCCCAGGGCTGCCTGAAGGCTGTAGAAGCACTTTGTCTCTCTAGACAAGTCCTTGTAAATCTCTCCTTGTCGAAGGATTTAGTTCACTGATTGTCAGCCATGAGATACTTCATAAAACAATTCACAGAAGAATATAGCCTTCTCCTTCTGCCTTTTACTGCCTAGGCTGTTACACTAGATAACCTTTTAATGACTGTATTCCATTTTAACTTGACTCCAGAGATAGAGAAAAAAGGAAAGAATAGCTCCTTCCTTAATTCTATGCATTTTTCACATGGTATCTGCCGCAGGAAATTCGTCAAGATTGATCGGGGCTGGTTTGGTTGGTTCGTTTGTTTTTTAATTCTGAAATACTGTCTTCTGTGATAGAAACCAACATGTAACTCCCAGAGGGAGATGGGTGAGTTTGGGAATTGTCAGGCTCAGAGCTCCAGTACCCAGCAGTTTCTGGTTTCTCAAAACATCTTCACCCTTAACCTAAGCAGGTCCACTTCAGAAAAAGAAATGTATGCCAGGAAAATTAAATTCCTGGTGCCAAGGCAGTTTCTTCAGCAGAAATTAGAGGCAGTCGTTGCTAAAGAAGAGCTGGAAGCAGTGAAGACTGGCTGATGTGCGAGAAGGGCATTCAGCATTGCCACCTTGACCCAGAGTCTGTAACGGAGGCCAGCAAGGTCCAGGCTTTCCTTGGCGTTCCTGTGCATCAGACCGTGTTTGCAACATCACGTATTTACGTATCACTCTTGATCTTGCCAAGTAACTGGAAACTTGAACTGCAGTGCTGGACTTTGTTACTCAGGCCCATCTCCAGTAGAACTGCAACACAAGACCCGTTAACAGGAGTGTCTACCTAATGATTTAAAACTGATGATTATGATGGGTATGTAGGGAGTGTGTACCACGATTAACATTATATATTCACTTGGCTTAGGTGATCAGACCAACTGGATGGTGATCATTCCCCTGAAGGAGTGAATGATTCATGTGGTCTAATATGGATTAATTTATATGTAAATCACTTGGTAATACTGCGGCTTCTGCTTGAAAATCTGTCTGCATTCAAGAAAGAAAAGCACTTTTTTGTGACTACAGGAAGCTTGATATTATAAGACTGTGTCACCTCTGTTTCAAAAACCTATCACAGAAGTCCAGAGGTTCGCTTTCTCTAATTCTTGAGAGCAGTGATTTTCACACAGTGTCTAATCTGAACGCCTCATCTGGCCCTCCTGCCTGATGAATGTTTTCTTGTGAAGACAAGAATTGACAATCAATCAGCAATACACATTCTTTTATGACTTGTTGAGACTAAGTTGTTGTTTCGGGACACGCTGATGATTTTTAGCCCATAATTCACACCGCGCAGTCAGGCGTCAAGGTGACATGGTAGCTTTTGGTTCTCAGACTGGATAACCTAAGTTTTATGAGAAATCTTTTATGATAGATCTTTTTACTGCTTCCACTAATCGCTAGAGATAGTTCTTTTGCGTGTGAAAATAATAAATTTTTTTGTTCAAAATGTCAGACATTTTAGGTGTGAATACTGGACTAATACTTGTGATTATAATATTAGTGATATTTTTGCTTTAAAAAACTTGTTTATTAGATGATCTTGGATAGCTGATGAAAGGATTCTGAATTCCATCAAAATGAATATGACCTAAGTGGAATTTATTCACAGGAATATCTTTTTTTTTTTCTTTTTTTTTTTTTGTTTTTTTACTATTCACCAACTTCTAGCTCTTGAGGGAAATAAAACCTTTGCTTCTTGCACCGTTTCTGAGAGTGAATTACTGACAGTGTTAAATATGCCTTGCAACAATAGTCTATTTTCAACTCTAAGTGTTAAGTTTATAGGGAGATATCAGGTTTTTTTCCCAGTTTATTTTTAGTGCCTTACAAAGCACAAAGAGTTTTCAGACTGTTATAAGTTGAAATTATTTGGCTGAGTCCAGTGTGCTTTTAATGTCACAATTTCACTTTGCCAGAATGCATTATTGATAGTGAATCACGTGAAGCATCACGCTGAAATATTTCCTTAAAAATTCTTAGTTTCAATAATTATTTGAGATCACTGGACAAAATCACTGCTCAGGAGTCTCATTTACTCCCTAAACAAATCTCCAGTGGCTATCAGGATCACTGTGTAGCTATTATTTGGCACAATTAAAGCAAAGAGGTCACTGGATGTAGTGGTCCACATTTAAAGTCCAGCCAGTCACTAATGGTTGCCTTCTGCTAATCCCTACCAGCTGCTGAACACTGAAACCTTTTCTTAAAGAATCTTGATCTTCCCGTACTTACACATACAGTCACTACAAAGCAGAGTCAATAATCTAAAACTTACCTTGAGGTTTAGGAAGGATATACTAATCATAGCACCCTTCACAGCCCTGGTAGACACATTTTTACCCGTTCTAACCTCAGGCACCTGACAAAGGTCCCTAGACTGGAAGCATAAATGCCTTAAGCTTCCCTTTAGTCAACAAAAATAAATAACGCATCTCCAGTGGTGACAGATGGACAGCATTTCCCTCTTTCCTTGACTATACAAGATGCCTATAACGGCTATATCCCTAATTTAAGGCACGTAAGTTTTTTAAGAGAGGTGTGATGAATCCCGGCTGTTGTCCTTGCATCTTTCCTCAACATGATGAAAAAGGATGAACTACTTTTAAAGAGACTGCTGGAGAGAACAGATTACATTCCTGGGTCTGCCGCAGACTCCCCTGCGCCCAGGGGAGTGTCCCCCCCGTAGCAAAATGCGTGACCGGAGGACAGTTTCCCGCTCACATTAGTACAGCCCCGGTGCCGCCAGCACACCTCTGACTGCGGCGTAATGATGATCATCGTAATCAGAGTTCAAATCAGCTTTTCTTTCCATTGGGCAGTGAGGTGGCATGAGAACTATGTGATTAGAGCTGAGGCTTGGCAATTGTTTTGGGACGCAGCCTCTGGGGAAAGAGAGTGAGATATAGTCTGTAATGCCATCTGCTCGTACCAGTGGGATCGAAGGTTTCAGCATCTCCTAGTGCTTTCTTATATCTTCCTCTCTGCTTCTCTTATCAAAAAAGTCTGAGGTAGTTTACTGACAAGCAGAAGTTCACGTGTTCAGTGCAGGTGCTAGCTTCAGCTAAATGCCCATTTATACCAGTCTTAAGTAACGAGGAAACATTACGTGTGCCAAGAACACAGGTATCTCGAATCTGATTAGATTCATAAGTGTCTCTGTGGATTAATTACCAGAATTTCTTGTGCTGGATTTGGCAGAGAGACACTCTCTGACTAGAATAACCAAAAAAAATCTTTCTTGCTAAGAGTTTAACATCTCTGGACTAATGTATTTCTTTCCTTCCCCCACCATGTCCATTTCTAAATCCCGCCCCATCTCTATTTCTAAATCCTTTCAGCCTTACAGTGTCATTCCTTCAATGTTAAAAATGACTGGTCCTTCTGGCCAAGATAGTTCTTAAAATTTGGAGAGGAAAAGAAGTCATACTCCCATACTTTTTGTTTCTTCTTTTTGCCTACCTGTAAGTTATTTCTTTCTATTTAAGTAACTGCGTAACTAAATCTCAGATGTAGCAAAGACGGTTCTCTGCAGCGCTCCCCTGCAAGGGCAGCAAAATAAGAGGACCCGGCCTGTTTCTTTTTTGTCACAGTCCTGGAAAACCAAAACACCTGGTGCTTCTCCTGAGGGGTGGGGAGCTGGTGTGGGGCACGGGCAGAAGCTGGTCTTGCTGCCTCAAAGCCTGCCGCCGAGGGAGAAGGACCCCCCAGCTCTCCATAGGGCTCTCCATTCACAGCTCTCCTCCGTCACCGGCTTCTCAAGTCTCAGGGCAACAAGAAATCGGTCGCGCTTACGTCTGTAAGCCTGAAGTGTCCCCTGAGTAGGCTTACTGCGTGATGGAGAACTGCTCACCTAAAAAGTTTGCAAGATCCACTTTATGGGCCCATCTCTAAGCAAACTTCTGCCTCTCCCTGTAAAACATCGTCCCACACACAAAATAAACGAATCTTGCATAAAGTTTGTCTATGCAGTGCTGACATATATGAAATAAATTGCTATCCAGTCTTATTTTTCCCTATAAGCCATTCATTTCCGAGTTTAGGACTTTGAAATACAACTTCTGAATAGCTCTACTGCAGAACAGTTAATATTGGACTTTTCTGTCATTTAATTTAATGCTACCAAGTCCTTCCCATTTCTCCACATTCACCTCTCTCACACACGCTGAGTGCCTTTCTCTCTCTCACTTTGGTCTTACAGCTTTTGAAATACACACCATTAAATGGATACTGTCATGGGATTTACTCCTTGCAGTTTGTCCCTGAGGACTGTAGAAATGAAATTTTCAGGTTTATAGCAACCAGAGTTTGGTGGGCCTTCTGTGTACCCTATACTCCCCTTCATTTTTCAGGAGGAGATGGGCATGTAAAGGCTCCATATCATTTTTTCCTTTCTGGATTATTAGAAGTCCACAGAGAAGCTAAGCCACTCTAAACTTCAAAGGGCCTTACATTAATGAATAAGACACATCACATGAATAATGTAGGCTGCACGGAGCAGAAATAAGGACCAGTGACACTATTGTAAACTATCTGCTAACAGCGGTGTAATAAAATGAGGCAGAAGCAAAAGGACTTTTGTGTTTTGTGTCTGATTAAATTGGCTTATGGAAAGAGAGATACAAAATGTAATGAAGTCATAACTTTGTAAAACACTATGACAAGAAGGAACTATGCCTCTTGCCAGAAGGCCAAATGATGTGCATTTCTAAAGTGGCAAGGCATTTTGGAAGGCTTTGTTTCTCAGTACTCGACATATATATGCAGAAGTGCAGGGCACTGTCCCAGTAAAGAGCCTTTTAACGGTCTAACTAACCATATAAATATAGATGCATGCAAAGACACTGGTTCAACACTTCCTATTATCAGCTACAAGGCTGGACAAGTTACCTTAGTTTTTAGGGAATGCATCCCTGACAACTCCTACTGCAGCTCTCATTTTCAGGCCCTTACCCTCAGTAGCATAAGTATTGAAATGTTATTACCATCAAAAACATGTATTCTTGTTGTTAAAAAATAAAATCTACTCTTATAAGGAGTCACGAAAGGCAGAATACGTTTCAAAATTGCCTGGGTTTAGTGGTAGGTGTTTTTGCTATGTATATCGATGCATACTTTATATGCATATACCCAAGTATATGTTTTATGAAACAGTGTAGTAGCTTCAATGCAAATCTGTCTTTGTTTTTTTCTTACTCGTTCTCACAGGCTGAAGTCCACAGTTCAGTGTATCCTGAAAGTCAAGGCCAATAGCGCTTGTTTATTTACAGCTTGGTGCCTTCTGATGCTTTTTTATCTTTGACCCCAGGCCTTGTAAATTTGTAGGGCATCAGTTCACCCCTTTGATATGTGTCTTCATCTCCCTCAGCATCAAAGAGAAGTTGGCTGTGCAGGCAGGGGAGACAACAGGCTTTCTGTTTTGGCAGATGCATCTCTTGCACTCCCAGGGAAGACTGCAATATATTCTGAGCCCTGCGGATGTCACAAGCTAAGCAACTCTGACAAATAAAACATAACAACAATCTGACGTGAATTTTATGAAGCCACCGGTAACATTCATCTTTCAGCTTTGTGGAAACACGCAGAAATATAAAATAGCTCCCATCTGTCTGCCGAGGAATAATTAATAAGCTTGAAAGAGATAAGAAGAGGAGGACAGGCTAGACTGAAGCTGTGTCTTTAAGATCCTCTGTGCATGAGTGTCAGTGTGAAGGTGGGAAATACTTTGTGTGTTCAGACAAAATAGTCCTGTTTGTAGGCAGCAGATTTGACCTCTAAGAGCTTATAGAGCAGCTCAGCTCTAAAAAACAGATAAAAGTGAACTTTGCCATGGGAAAGATCAAGCTCAACAAACTAACTGCTGTTATCTGGGGAACAAATACGTTGAAAAGGCATTATACCTCTCTTCCCCAAAATTGCTCCAACTATCTACTACTGTGCTGTGCACTTGAGAAGACCGTACACCAAACGTGCGCATTACAGAGCTCATTACCCAGGTAGTCACAGCCCATATGGTGAGGAAGAGCCTGCCTCTGCTTCCGACTTCCAGGACTTTGGCCTGGTGGCAGCTCCCTGCCTTCTGCCACAAAGTTTGATTTAGCTATCTGGAAATATTAATTCAATGTGATGGCACAGAAAAGACCTAATTTTTATTCAAGTTTGCTCTCTCCCTTCTCATCTCTTTTCCTGCCTCCTTCTTCCCTCTCCTCACCCCCTTGAAAAATACAAAAAGAAAATATTTGGGGGAAGAAAAGGAAAAAAACAGGTGATTGATTTTGGAATGATTGAAAACTGTCTTCCTATTCAGATCTACTACTAAAAATAAATAAATAAATAAATAAAGCCTACCTCTAGCTAATAAGGCTGCTCCAGGAGCTGTTTGATAAACATGTGGTTTGTCTATGCAGTATGACAAATCTCCCAGGAACTGATGTTGCTCTTCTAAGCCCTGTATAAAAAGTTCCTTTATCTGCTTAATAATGTATCTAGATTTAACCTCTCCTTTGCAACAGACAAAATTAAACAGAGCAAATCTGCCTTGGGATATAAGCCTATTATTAATACAGATCTTCTAACTGTATGTTAAAATACTATTGTGTTCCTTGACACATTCCGTTCCATTTGCATTATGGAAAGCTAATGCATTTACTTGGCAATAAAAATGCATGGCCTTCTGAAATGAATGTATTGGATGAATGAATTCTGCTGGTTCTATGCACAGTCTCAAGGCATTGCTCACACGCCCTTGTTTTTTGCAAGGGTAAGTAATATAAATAGTCCTATGTTCGGTAGCTCATTTTGCAAGACTCACAAAGAGTAATAAACCCACGGGGAATTTATCATTTTACAGACACCTTCCTATGCAGAAATCCATTGTTCGGTGGGGTTTTTTTTCTATGGATTTCTTCCTTTTAAGGTGGCATATGGGGTTCAGTCTGTTAAAATACCTTTACTGCTTTGCTATAAAAAATGACAGATCTCAGAAACCTCTTTAAATATGACTCTCTGTGCTTCACAAGCTCTGCTTTCAGTCTACAGAAAGGTTTAAGATATTTCAGCAGCTCTGTTCCAAGCTGTGATTATCCAGGAAACTAGAAACAAGACACATTTACTGTCTAATGTTCACTGCATCTCATCTTTTCAGATTCACTACTTCACTACTCACTGCCCGTTGAGTTCTTATGTTTCAACATGTGCCCTTGAGAGCCTTTGAATGAATCGAAAACATTAACGCAGCAGGACGTACTGATGTGCAGCTACTGAAAGGGTATTAATGGTCTTGTATGTACATCTCCGTACAAAGTTCTAGCTGACCTAAACAACTCACTTGACTCTCCAGATGTCAGGGTAAACGGATACTGAATAAAAGACCAAGCACCTGATATTTGTCTGAGCTGTAATGCTCAAATTGGTTCTAAAGGCTACGAAGCCTGGCTGTGTGAAAATCACACAAAAAATCTAGCCTGGTTTTACTGCAGTCCCTTTATCCTAAAGGAACAGCTCAGGGCAAGCTGCGCCCAGAATTTCCCCTTTCACATGCATTTGCTTCAAGAGATAGGCAGGAGGTAGGAAAGGAGACCTGCAGCTCCGCAAAAGCGCAACTTTGGTGTTTACACCACTGTTGCCTAAGTCACCAAGCCATAACCTCTGGGTTTTTTGCTAATACTATGGCAGGTATGGGACAAAGTGGTGTTACATCTCTCATAATATTTCTAACTGCATCTGATCAATAGGTTGGTATTACCTCTGCAGCGAAACTGCCCAGCCAGGCACTCCCCAGAGAGGCACAAGAGCTCACTTATATGAGCACCACGAGTACCAGGCACAGCGGTAGCAACACCGTGCTTCCAGAGAGATGTGACATACTTCATGAGTTTGTTCAAGGGTTGCCTTTTACTTTGATGGCTTATTTGAGCTTTGCCCTGACAATTCATAATTAGCAACTACTTTTGCTTTGTTTTCCTGATATTGCTTCCTCAGGAGGTGTCTTTTAATCCCTTAAAATAGTTACATTTTTCACTTGCTTTTCCTAAGAAGCCCTGTTAAATTAAGCTGTATTAGCAAAGAGATGAAAAAATACACCTAAAATTAAAAATTATTCTCATCTCCTCCTCAACTCTATAGAAGCAGATTTTTTTTCCTCTCCTATCTGTTAAAGAATAATTTGGTTCTTAGATTTTGTAGGTGCTTCCAATCACAGCCATGAACTGTTGATGGCAAGCGTTAGGCCCAGGTATACCTCTTCTCTCCATTTATTGCCTCAGCTTCTTTGCTCATAATACTCAAGCGGTTCCTCAGCACATTTAGGGATTGCAGACTATAGCATAAGGAGGGAAACCAAATTATACTGTGGCATCCAGAAACTGTATGTCTAAATAAGCCTCTACAGGTCAATTCGGACTCTCCAGCTTCCTCTCTCAAACTGCCATTTTAGGCAAAGGCAAGCTCTGCAGAAAGCCAACAGGGTTTCATGTTGGCATGACTCCTAGCTTTGGATGCCTCATCACCTGGAGGCAAACACAGAACTATGCCCAATGTTCTGCCTTCCCAGGTCATTAATGACTATCACAACCAATTGCCCATTTTTGGGGGCCATTCCCAATCCTCCCCTCAGATCATCCACAAACCAGACCTAGCTACCACCTTAGGACTGTTCCTCACGCCAAGTAGAGACTACGTTATCTGAGGCATAGCCTGTTTTTATTATGTGTATATGTTCAGGCAGCAACTGCACTGGGTAATACAAGGGGCATCGTCTATGAAGACAAGTCTTTAACAGTAGGTTAGAAAACATGAAACCTTCCTGCTGTCTGAACAGGTCTAATAGATCTAATGATTTTCCATCCCAAATGTCCATCCATCCTTCCTCCCTCCTTCCCTCCCTTCCTCCCTAAATGCCTTCACTACAGCTACACTTTCCTTAAATATTGGTGTTAAATATAGAATAAGCTGTTCTCCCTACCAGAAAGAGAAGAGCTGTCTTCACAGAAGTAGGTCATGGCTTCCCTTGCAAAATGGGGCTGCTTTGTTGATTAGCAATGGTTTTGCACCGTTGGCTGTACCTCAGCACACATCACAGTATAAAGATGGTGCCAGCACAAAGGCTGCCATCCTCCTCAGCCAGTTTCATTCTTGCAGAGCCAGATCGCAGAGGAACGGGCAGAGGGATTTCACTGCCCATCTGCCTTTTAGCTGCAGTGCAGCTTCCAAGGCAACACAGTGGTCACCCTCTTCAGCCCGCACCAAGACCTCACTCTCATTTCCAAAGCCTACCTGACAGTCTGCTCGGGTGGCACATTCATAACATCATAGAATCATTTAGGTTGGAAAAGACCCTTAAGATCATTAAGTCCAACCATAAACCTAACACTGCCAAGTCCACCACTAACCATGTCCCTAAGCACCACATCTACATGTCTTTTAAATACTTCCAGGGATGGTGACTCCAACACTTCCCTGGGCAGCCTGTTCCAAGGCTTGATAACACTTTCAGTTAAGGAATTTCTCCTAATGTCCAGTCTAAACCTCCCCTGGCGCAACTTGAGGCCATTTCCTCTCGTCCTATCGCTTGTTACTTGGGAGAAGAGACCAACCCCCACCTCGCTACAACCTCCTTTCAGGTAGTTGTAGAGCGCGATGAGGTCTCCCCTCAGCCTCCTCTTCTCCAGACTAAACAGCCCCAGTTCCCTCAGCAGCTCCTCATAGGTGTTGTTCTCATACGGAGTCTGGGTCCTTAATGTTTCAGAGAAAAGTCTGTGGAAATGGTGAATCAGTCCCAGTCTTGTCAGTGGGCTGCATGTGAATAGGAAAGACTACCCAGCACTTATTTTTATACACTTATTTCGGACCATCCAACGGCATTGGCTGGACAGCGAGATGTGCAGGAGTGCAAAATATAATATATCAGCTGAAAACTGGATGACAAAACCCCTTGTGTTTGTTTTTTGTGCTCTTCGCGTTTCCACACTAACCCTACCCATCAGCGCCAGTTCCCAGTGCTGCCTTCCACCGCAGCCCTCCCTCCGCTCCACCCACCCACCAACCACCTCTGCACCCGTCTGTCCTTACGCCACTGTGCCTTTCACTGGACTGTATCAGATGTAACTATTTCCCAGTAAGGATTAGGACTGAATTTCAATCATCCCAATTACCAGCTTTGTGCCCATAACTACAGTTACCGAAAGCCCTTTCTTTTGTGAGTGTGACCTTCTTCTGATGTTAGAGCTGGAGCTGAGGTAATGACTGAAAAAATATTTGATGGGTATCCCTCTTTTTCCTTTTTTCTTTTCTTTTTCCT
>NW_009202288.1:0-12381 GCF_000690835.1 Fulmarus glacialis
GCCTATTGATCCAGCCTGTCCAGGTCCCTATTTACAAAACTTTACTACTCTTTACAAAAGTAAGAGAGTTCTCTGACTTCTAAGCATATCCAAATATATGGTAGATACAGGAGAAAACAAGCGTCACGGTGTTTAATCCTGCCAGTAGCAGTATATACTCCTAGCTGCAGCTAGTCACAGTATAATATATACTTTGGAGTGGATGGATCAGTAGCTCCTCTTTGCCCCATTTTTAGCTCTTTTTTGCAATTTGGAATCCTTCAGAGAGAAATGGAAGAATTCCTTGGGTTTTCAAGATAAGCTTCTGTTCTCATAGCTTCTGGGCAAATACCTCCTTATTTGCAAGAGAGCTTAGGGCCCTGGGAACCCAGCAAGGGGCAAGTGGAGGAGCTGCTCACAAAAAAAAAAAAAAATCACTTTTTCTATCAATCAAACCCTACATGAGGCCTCCTTCAACTTACAGGCTCCTCACCTTTGTATTATGATCCTGCTACTCACTGTCATGGCAACCACAGAGGCCATTCCAGCAGAAAAAACTGCCTTGGCGATTAGGAGGGAGCCTGTGGACTGGGAATCCCTGCTGCGGAGTTATGGTCCGGTGGAGGGGATTGCAGGGCAAGGGTGAGGAAGGAGTCAGTACAGTGGGAACTTTGCACAATAGCTGCCAGTAAATTTTCTGTAAGGAAAAAAGAAAACCAACCTGGAAAGGATAGTGGTCTCCTCAAAGACGAATCTGGGTGCACAGAGCCCTTCTGGCTGCAACTAATGGGAAAGACTACACAAAGACCCAGTCCCTGCCCTTCCAGAAATGCTACCCTTCTCGTTACACAAGCCTCCTTTAGCACCTACTGCTGATGTTCCCCACGTATACTTTGGAGAATCCTCAAAGACATTTGTGCCCTTCACCACATTCCTCCAACTGCCTATGAAGGTGCATAACAGTTCCGGGTAAACAAACATTATCATCCTGGAAAGCTCATGTACCTTACTGGGAATTTATTCAAAGTTCTGATTTAGATTAGGCTTTTATCAAACTGTTTCTGATACTATAGAAGACGACTGCATTTTGATTTCTTCTTTTCATTACCCAAACTTGTATTTACTTGTCCTTCTCTTATGAAGCTCCTAAGAATCAAAGATAGCTTTAAGCCATAAAAAATACATGTTCTGTAATGTCTGGGGACTTTCAAGTGAAAATGTCTTCAGGAAAAGGGATAATTTCCTGCACGAGTAAACTCTTCACAGCAGTCCCTATAGATAACGTTGCCTAATTTATCTTCATTTTTATAGCCAGCCTTGAATACTTCTGTCCTTTTGCCCAAAGAGGACTGATAGCGACAACTGTAAAGTAACTGATTAAGCAACCCAATTCCCTACAGAAAAAGCTCATTTCATCTTTTGGAACTTATTAACCACATTTTCTTGTTGTTTGCTTACAGAAATCACTGCCAACAGAAGTGATTCATGATGCCATGATGTCTCATTTTGATGTTTTGCAGCATTGGGACTGATCAAAGTCTCCCAAGAGCTTTATAGCTTCTGATAGATATATCTGTTAGATGGTCCTTTATATAGGATATTAAACTTAGAGTATTTTGGCAACATCTGACGCAATTTATCTGTGGCAAATTCTGAAGGAATAAAAATCAAGCCAGTTCCACACTAAGCTTTTCAAAGTTTTTGCTTTTATTGCTTATTTAAATATTTTTACTTACAGAAGGGCGTTTACCCTTCTGTAGAAGTCCCAAGTTTACTTAGGTGTACACTTTGTAACATTGCTGTCTCTCTCTCGGATGAAGGAAAAGGGTTCTGTGCATTAATGCGCCTCAGCACCTCAGGCTTGATTTCTAGTTTACAGACACTTCTGCTACTAAGAATTCTGCCACAAATGCCGATAGCCATTTTTTTGACATGAATCCTGGCTGACTGATGAGATTGATATGTAGGTGTCAAGCTTGAGCAGGTAGTGGTTGATACTACACAATGGCTGTTGAGTGACTTGTACAAAAGGGTTGGTTGGCCACTGCACAGTTCTGCACATGGACTCTGTCACCTGCCTTGTCAGAGGAGGGAACATTTGAAGTAGTAGCCAAGGGCAGAGGTGAAACTTTAAACCCCAGAGCATGGCTGGTTTCATCTTCCCAGATGAAGACTAACGCTTACAATTCTGGAAAACGATAATTTATCTTGAACTAAATGTTTATTCAGCCTGAGGTGGATCCTCCTCTCTCTGTCAAATTTAGTATTGATTCATTCCCTTAGTGGCTGATTGCAACGCACTCTCCCTTGGTCATTCCTTGTTCTGGCCCATCTCCTGCAATTGCTTAGTAGCCCTACTCTGGTGTAAGACAGGTTCTTTTTTCTGAACTATCCTGTAGCATCATTATTCCTATGCTTCTTCGGCATGTAAGGCTCTGCATGTGAGTGGTTAGTGTGTGTGTTAACAAATTTCACCTCAGTTTCCCTGATCTTAAAATTTACACATTTTTGGGGGGAGCCTGTTGCTTGACACTTTAAAAAATAAGGCATCCACTAGAAACAATTCACATTTTTTTTCATACATCGAACTAAAAAGAGCAAGACATGTAGTACTCAAGAAAATTTGAAAATCAGATTTTTTCTCCATAAACCATAACTGTTACATCCTGAGTCACAGCAGGAACCATGGCGCCTCACTCTCTTTGAGCAATGAACCGCAGGAGTGACTGTTGCAGTCACCTTCTAGCAAAGGATTTTGTTCCTCAGACACATTTCTCCCACAATAGCAACAGTCCAATGACAAGAAAAAAATAACATCTTCCCTTACTCCCAGACAACAATCTGGCAAACACACTTAAAATTTGCTGAAGGGGCCTGGAGCGTATAAGTTATAAACATAAAATAAAACCAAATGAGGATACAGCCACGAGGCAAAGGTTGTAGCCAGGGAGAGGGGAGCATGAATTCAGCATGTGGAGAGCCTTACCCCCGGACCCAATAGCCACACAGGACTCAAAGAGCCTTAAAGTGCATCAGCTCCTGAGCTTGCCCTTGTTTTCCTGTTGCAAAAACAAGTCTTCACATTTCTCTTTTGAGTAACCCAGAATAATTGTCCTGTTTGAAGCTATGATTTCCCTCACCCTTTGCCATTAGCTGTAGCGTAAGGTGTCTGAACTTGTTTGCTTTTGCTAACTGAACGCTAAGGCATTGGACTTTCCTAAGAGAATTGGTCCAGCTGGGAATTTATTAACTACTTCATCTGCTTAGGTGTGGACTTCTTTCATGCAAAGGAGTTTCTCACTGTTTTTCCTTGCCACTCAGCTTGAAAGCACGCTCCCCGGCTCTCAACTGCAGCTTAGAGGTTTAGCAAGCAAACCTTGCCAGTGGGTCTATAGAGCGGACACTGCGAAATTACATAGAAATGCTCACATCCACCCAGCAGTGGACAGTTGCTACAATTCAGTGATTTTTTTTTAAAGTGCAAAACAAAAGAATAATGCAGCTTCTTGATAAAGCATCTGCATACTTTTATTCTATTTTCATTTATTTATTTATTTTTAAGTGGAAGGAGGGGAGGGGGAAGGCAGCATTTTATTTAAACCTTAGCTACAACTTTACAGTTAAAAATTAGGGTCATTTTACCAAGAATTGCAGGTAGATGTCTCCACCTCGTGGTGTGATATTGAAGTATGTTTAGAAAAACTGAAATGCTATTTTATGCAAAGGCAACATGTTAAATTCACCTTTGTAAATTATTTTCCAAGGCAAACTGTGCTTGTCAGCAGCGTGCTTATGCAAAAAGGCAGAGAGGAAAAACCTTTTATGGAAAATCGACCACATATATGATGATGCATCATATAACATAAGCATGCCACACTCAGTTACCCTTTCTGTATACAATGATCCATATCCTGCACAGCATGAATAGCTTTCTGATGCCAGGTTTAAAGCATTCGTGTCTTTTAACTATTTCATTTGTTTAAAAAAAAAAAAAAGAAGAAAAGTGTTTAGGACAGTTCCGTGTAATTTGATACAGAAACCAAGACCCAAACCCTCAACTTTTCCTCAAGTCACTGTTACTTAAGTATTTTGGCTTTTTAAAGTATTTATAGTTATAGCCTGATTAACTCTGTGCAATTCTGGAATGTGTATGGTTTTTCATAACTGTATTCTGGACAGCTCACAAGCCTCTTAGAATTAGCTTATATACCCAGGTCCTGTCCCCCTGCTCCATCCCATGTATTGTTTCCAGCTGGTAAGTTCCCAGTTTACAATAGAAATTTTTATTTGGCAAATTCATTTGCCTGATCTATAAATTGTTATCTGATTTTTGTAATGGTGATTCTCATGATAAAGTAATAATTCATCAAAAGAAATAAAATTGATCAAAGATCAGAACGGCTCAGTTTTCTCAGGCTATTAAGCAAGCATCTACCACTTGCTAAAGGCACACACATGCTTTCACCTAGAGGATAGCTAAACTCAGGCTTTCCAGAGTACAGGAATTGCCAGTCACAGAAATGGATTGTAACATGGCATTGATCATATGTCCTACTGGTTATTAAGTCTTCCTTTGTACTGACTATGTTTCCTAACTTTACATCAGCATCCTTTGTTCTTACTTTTGGCACTTAATAAGGTCTTGGTGTCACATTAGCTAAATACATGTTAAAACATCCATTTATATTGTGTGTATAAGTACACCAAAAAAGGAGAAATGAGGATACAGAAAATAGAAGCACTATAAAGATGATTTACGTAAAGTAACACAGCAGATATGTGGCCAAATCAAGAAGAAAATACAGGTCTTAAGTGCCAATTCATGAAAGACATTGTTTCTATAGAAACAAAAAATCTAGCACTTGATATGAGGACTCTGTTGTTTTACACACTTCTAATCAGTTATTGGGCAGTGGATGTGGAAGTCTTTAGACTACACCCAGTCTCCAGGTGTACGGATAATCATTGCATTTTGTTTCCACTTACATTGATGGGATGGTGACTTGCAAATACTACCACAAAACAGTTAATTCAAAATGAATTCTCAAAAAATTATCAAAAATCCATTTTTCTCAGTCTTAGTCTCTTTCAAAACATACTTTTCCCATGTAAGATGACAGGCTGTAGAAGGGTCCCACAATATCTCCTAATTTTCTACCCGATACTCTAAAAATATGAAAAACAAAACAGTCTTCGTCTCTCTATATACTTGAGAAGTTTCCTTCAAATTTCCTTTAGAAATCACTCATTTGGAAAGAATCTCTTGGATCAGAGAATTATCAGGCAATGGAACAAGGAAAGTATGGTTCAAGGCTTTGGCTATAGGAAAAAATACCAAGAGGAAGGCCAGCGCATAACCTCTGCTCTCACAAGCAGACACGACCTGCACCCATCAGAGGCTTTCGGTTCAGTACACGTGCTGAAGTGCTGATTAGGGCGAATTTGCTTTTCCTGGGCTACATAACTTAAAATGTTTCGGAAACAGTGGAATTGGTGCACAACTAAATGGCAGCCACGGTTACATTGCATTTACAAAGGCTACCAGTAGAGGGAGATACACCACCACAAACAATTAATTCCTTCGCGGCAGAAATTACGGGGAGAAGAGAATTTAAATTGAACAGAAATCGGTCCTCGTTGCTCTAGCTCTAAGGTGTAAGACAATATAATACAATAGCTGTAATGTGTTCTATGCTTTCAGCAGAATTCCCTAACGAAATGACAAATGGTAACTGACTGAACTTTAACTACTATATAGGAGTACATAGGACATCTTTAATACCAGAATTCATGCTGATCTCTTCAAAACTATAAATGTCCTGTGACTATATTCCAAATAATAAGAATTTAAAGAATACTTTCTTAATTTAGGCCAATTTAAAAAAATAACTAATTTCAGTCCATAACAGTCATTCAGCATAGGAATGAATTCTGGAAGAAAATCCAGAATTTTCATTTAATTGCATTTAGTTCAGCTAGCTCCAGTGAAAGAGATCATACAGCACAATGACAAAAGCAGCAGCAAAGGATGGTCTCAACAGATTACTGCAGAAGTCTTAGCACTGAAGAAATTTAAAAGCTAATCACTTGGCAGATAATCTTATAAATTTATTTATTAGGATCTCTAGAAACATATAGGATTCTTATTACAACAAAAACTCAAAATGAAAATGTTGCACTCTGTCGCACCTCAAAATGCATGAGCTAAAGTGTAAGTGTAGATTTGTTAATCTATAACCACAAAAAATGGTTTGAAATGTTGAATGTTCTGTTCCTATCTGTTCCTTTGGGATGTCACGGTTCCTGTTTCTTTCGTGTGGTCTGATGAAAACAACAGATGAGTTTTGCAATCTGCCAAAAGCTGAGCTAATTTTGTATTTTTCAAAATATTTGCCCGTCAAACTCTTTAACTGTTCCTTTGCTAATACCAAAAAATATCCTTCATTTAATAGAAAGCTTCTGGTGCCTTGGACCTCATTCAGGACATTCAGCTCTTCATGAAATAGCCACAACAGCATGCACAATGTAAAGACAGGACTCATTATGTCAAAAAGGAGGATTTATCAAAGTTTTTGGCAAATGGTCTTTCCTGTCTTAAGGATTAATGTTGTAGCTGAGACACTGCTTGCTATTATGACCTTTCAAGAAAAGGATATTCCTCATCTTATAATGGCACTGGGCCTCAAATCCAGGAAAAAAACTGAAAGAGGAGAGACAAGCAAGGAATACAGAAGTTGTTGCCCAGACTTGCAAGCAGAGATCTTTGCTCCCTTAGCACACAGCTGATGAAACAACTGAACATACTTTGCCTCCTGTAATTGCTAAGTCTCAAGACATGGATATATATTTACCTATTTTCATTCATATTCATTTCTTAATAGTAGAGAGAAACCAAAAGACAATGTTTTAAACAAATTGCATGAGAAAAACCCAGTTAGGTGGGAACAGATCCAAGGTACAAGAAAAACGTGAACACATCTACCCATCCTAGAATTTACTACATCAAATTTCCCAGTTTCAATGACAGTAGCACTGCCGATTTTTTTGAGGGTTTCATATAAATTTTTTTAGGAACAAGACATTGTCAATGTCTCTCTGCCAGAGGTTCTTTCTCCAGAGCTTGAATAATATTGCTAGTTGCTTACTCATCTTCTGCAGACTTCAGTTTTTTGATCATCAGCTTTCTTACCTACTTACACAGTTGGATGAGGTAGCATCTTCAGTGAGAAGAGCTGGGATATTGTTTTTACCCTGATTCAAAGGGTTTTCCCCTTTTACCCAGGGAAAAACAAACCGAGAAATGGAAAGACAAAGATAGAGCTCATTTATTCAATATAACTATTGCAGAAGCAACTGAGTTTTTCCTGGGAGTGAACCCACCGAATCCAAGTTAACCCAAGTTTGCCATCATTTGCCTGTAACTCCTATCACACCTTTCATTTCTAAACCCCAAACCCCTTCTTGCAGTTAACATAGTAATAAAAACAGCTAAAAACCAAAACAAAAAAGTGATCTTCCAAATAAAAAGTGTTAAAACTGACAGATTATGTATTGTGTAATGTGATTAAGCAGTTTCCAGCTAGTGTTTTTTCCTTTTAATATTTCTGCAAACCTAAAGCTGGCCACCTTTTTCTTCTGCTTTTTGCTTCTACTGCTCTCTGTCCTAAGATAAATTACCACGTAAGTGTCTCTGAACATATCTTGATGTTTCCTGTACCTGAAGCGTTTTTTTTTCCACTACTGTGAGGCCATCAAATTTAATTAATACCGGAAATATTGACTTAGTGCTAAGAGAAACATTATCATTAAATTAGAAATTCTTGTGGTAGCGATGCCAGCTCCCCATCTGCAGAGCAAGCCAGACACTGAATCTCAGTAAAAGTATCAGACAAGACTGTGGAAGGAAAAAAGCCTTAATAGTTCTGCTCAGTGGTTTGACTGTACAGCTCCTGCCAACTAATGAAGGCTATACTAGCACCTTCTGATCTCATAGGGAATCATATGTCTAAGGTCATAGAGATGCCTTTAAAAATTTAGGGGAAAACCTGAGAAAGTTAAGGAAAGTGAAAAATTCAAGCAGCAGCAGAAGTATAGAAGTTGAAGACTGCAAAAAAGAAAACCGGATAGATGAACTGAAACAGAGCAGTAGGGTATGAAGAGATATAAATGGAGGAAAAAAGCAAGGTATTTTAAAATACTGTTGTGTTCAGAGCGAGCATATTATTGCATGCACTTCTTTAATTTGTAGAAAATTGAGTAGAGAGGTTGACAAATGTGAGAACGTACAAGTGCTTTTGTAGAAAAGGAAAGGACAAATCAATCAGAAAATCACTTCAGTCTATTTGGAACTGTGAACATTACAAGCACATTGTCAGGAGAATGTCAGATGCAATTTGCAAATGACTCACCACAACAAAGAGTAAATAAGGAGCAAATATAATTCTTCTGTCCATGCTTTAGCTGCTAGAGATATGTACAAATAGGAAAGTATGCCTTTTGTTCAATTTATGTTCAGCTAGTTTTATTGAGACTGCCAATCCTACAGTCAAAGCAGCTAGATTACATAGCAACAATCCTAACCTGGTGCACAACATCTGGGTTGGGAAGAAATTAAATGTCATAGCATGGATTCAACCACCTAATCAGGTGAAAGATTCCCAAATGCTATACTATGGTCACTTCTCATGATTGCTAGAGTATCAGTTTTGAATAAAGCAATAGGAAGGAAAACTAGCCAGACAAAACTTCCAAACTAAGGCAGAAACAACACTCAGTCATTTTTCCCTTCTTTTTTTAATCAACTTTGGAACGGAACAGGTGAAGTAAGATGTCGAGAAGAAAAACTCAAGACATTAAATCAGTATGAATTGAAGTATTTTAATAAGATCACTCTTGATATACAGCTTTTATGTGCACCACATTTGCATAGCAAAGGAACCGTCCAGAGGAGAATGAAATGTATGCATTGAATAGAGTTGTACTTGATTCTGTGGTAAGTTTAGTTAATGTATCAGAAGCAACTGATCACCTTGATTCAATATTCTTGGTCATTAGGTTGCCTGTATCTCTCAAAGATGCAGCTACATTAATCTAGGAGATTAACAGGCTCAAAAATTGTATGTTCACAATTTGCTTACAAAAACATTTCTTTTATATGATTTTATAGTTTTAACCCATCATTCATCTTGAATGGCTTGTTCTCAGGTCATGTGCTGAGTTAAGAAAGTATTAATTCCACGGATACTCCCTTCAAAACACCTTTGTGTGCAAAATAAATCAAGAGCGTTGCAGTATGTGACAAATACATTGCCTCAAAACTCAAGAAAGGCAACAGAAGCCTGGTTTAATCTACTTATGAATTTTGCGGTTGAAGCATAAAAATGATTTTATGATGAAAACATGGCTAAAACCAGATAATAGTATTGTAATTTTTTTTAAGTGTACTGTGCTTTTGGTAAAACTTTTCAGGGCTAAAAGCATTAATTACTCACATTACCTAAGATATTCGTTATACTACTTCAGACTGAGAAGCTTTGGCATCTTCTCTCCAACATTATTTCTCTGACATGACATATAATTTCTGCTTGAATGCTCCCTACAAACTGGGTGAAAACCTGTTCCTAGAAGTTTGGGGAGAAGAGAGATAAATGTATCATACAATCATGATATCACTGTTACAAAATAGCTGCTTTTTTTTTTTTTTTTTTTTTTTTTTGAGAAGGAATGCAGACTTTCTCGCTCTCTACATCTCCTCCCCCAAATAATCAAAAACCTAAATTGATTTACAGGCCTTTTAAATTTGTCATATGGCATTACAGCAAAATGCAAGTTAACGTTTCCTGATGTTTTGTCCAATATCTAATGTCTTTTAACATAGCTCTTTAACCACATAGCTCTTCAACTTTCATTGGTAGGAGATCATTTTTCCCTTCTAGGTGCACTGCGTCTATTTGTCTTTTTCTGTTCTTTTATTCCTTCGGAATGGCTGAGAAAACTATTAAAATGACTGATAGACCCAAAGAGCCCATCTTTGGGCTTGGCATTTCCTTTCTAACTCTCATTGCTGTTTTAGCCCCCTTCTTCTTTCCTTTACAGGTGCTTGCTGTTTCTGTCCTTGACACACCCCTCTCCAACCCTCTACCCTCCGCTGGGTCTCCTGCGGGGTTCAGCAAAGATTCAGCAAAGGTCTCAAGTGCCTAATTCCTCCCTCTTCTCTCTCCTTCTTTGTGCTTCACTCTCTGTATGTTTACTACCTTACCTACCACACATTTTTCCTATCCACATAGACTATAATTTCTCCAGCACACTATGTTTATGCACTATTTAGCATGAAGATATAGACATCCCTATTCTCAATACCTACAAACCAACAGTCACAACAAATGTGATAGCAATTTTTAGCACATGCAGTGTTCAGCAAAACCAGCTGCTGTGATTATTATTCACATAGATGTATCTGTGTCAGACACTAAACTGTACTACTGCCTGTAGTGTAACCCAGAGCTTCATATGAACTGCAGTGTAGATATATCCTTATATACCATATTAGCTACTTAGGGATACAAAATGAAGAACAGATAGAGAACTCAGGAGTCCTGTCTCCTAGAATTCAACTGTAATTATAGGTCACTTCCTTTTTAATAAGTAGGCCAGATCTTGTTATTAAGAAGTAAGCCTTCCCTCAGTGAATTGCTTGATGTCTCTTTGCCTCAGTTAACCCGTCTCCAAGCTTCACTGGCCGGTTGTTTCCCTCAGAAGTGAAAATGAGCTTTAAGTCATACCATCCTGTCAAGTTCTTTGAGCTCCCCATATATAAAATAATCTGCAAAACTGGAACAGCCTTAGTGTGTAAGCAGACCCTTAGGGAGACTCACTCAGTCACTGATTCAACTCAGGCTCCTGAGTACTGAAAATCCCTGCTGCAGCTCTACTTCCTACCATAGGATGTATCTGATGAAGCTCACTACAGCTGAGATCTTTCTGCAGTGCATGCTAAAACCATTTATTCTTGCAAAAAAGATTTTCTGCTAGCATGGGACTTTGCTTTCTAGAGAACTCATGTTGAGTACAGTGGAAAAGACAATGAATGCTGAAGGCTGAATTGTCTTCACAAGTGCACATGCAGTTAAAAGAGGCCTAAATTCAGTTTCAGCACTGTCAGTTCTCCAGGCAGACAAGCAATGGTGCTAAATCCTTGCCCATGTGAGTGAACGCTATGTCCTACTGACTTCAGCAGGTGTAAGCTTAACCAGCCAGATGTAGGAGATATCACCTGGTCAGTGCAAAGTTTCTGCCTCAGGTCATACTGGCTTGGCTTTTACTCAGCTGTAAAAGGGAGCTACAGTCTCTGATTATGGCTCTACTTCTTCAGCCTCTGGAAAGCTATTTAACTTGTTTCTGCCAGGTAAGAGTAAGAACTGTAACTATTCATGAAGAATGTCTGCAAAATGCCCCTGAAAATGAACTTCAGAGATGCTGGGTATTATGATCCATTTTTGCAATACTTTAACGTGTCAAAAATGCCCAGCAAATGAGGCAAAGCCAGGGCCAGCTCCAATCTTTTCCTTAGACTCCCCACCCTCCCTCTTCCCTGTTCATATTCAATGCCAACACATTATTTTAGTTTCACAGTCTCATGAAAGCAGAACAAATATGAGATTCCCAAATGACCAATCCTATGTATGAGAGCAGCTCAGTGGAATAGTCGACAACCATTTTTCCTCACATTGCAATGACTTTTGTGTGGCAGAAGCTGACTTCCTAATGGAATATTGAACTGTCTCCAGGAGCATCTGCTGTGCCAATGAGTGTAATCTTGTATCAGTATCAGTGCACTTATCACTGGGTCTTTGCTGATACAGCAGCTTCAGGCAGCAGTATAATTTTTTTCATCTCTATTTCTGAACGTCTTGCTGCAATGGCTTTTAGCCTTACATCACGTTCATTCTTTAGGGAAATGCTGCTATTCAGCAGATGTACAACATTTGGGAGCATTTGCAAGGGAGGTTCTAGGCATAGGGGAGGCACATCATCTCACACATAACCCCTTGGAAACTGAACTTTGTGATCCTGCAGTGCTGCCGTTTCCTTCAGAAATTATTCTCCCTTCTTCACTGAGAGAATCTCAGCTTGGTGCTAGTGAATGTTCATTCCTAGCACTGCAACTTGGAGAAAATTCAAAGCACCAGAAACATGATTAAGAGGCTATAGCAATTGACTTAGAGAAAAGATTAAAAGTCTGAAATACATCTGGCTTGTGTTTAAGATGGCTTATCATAGACACCATGAAATTTTAAAACTCTCTTGAATAATTGCTCTCCACCTATGCAGTGCCAACAGGTTTTTACTCAGAATAATGAGATGGAGTCAGTAAAAGTGAGAACTGAGTCTAGACACTAGGAA